>NW_023458565.1:24530245-24539967 GCF_013731165.1 Rhagoletis pomonella
CTCTAAGTAAGTTTTCCTGCAAATAGGCTCCGTATTTCTAGAACAGACGAAATTCAATTATAGCATAGGCAGGCCGCACCGTAAATCCACATTAACGGAGCAGTTGATCTGATCAAAATTGTACCAGACAGCATTTTTTTTTAAATTATTTTTCAGTTCAGTTACAAAAATTTATATCTCAAAAATAAACAAAAATAAAAAATTACAATGTTATTGAGTTCAATAAAATTGCTAAAAGTAAATATTATTAATAATCTAGTTAGTGTAGGCGTAACTTAACTTCCGCAAGAAGTCGTCAATGATTACGTCACGTAACGATAACACGTCAACTTAGCCACAAACGAAAATATTTTGTTTTTGTATTTTCCTTTTCAGCTGATGGTCACGTGGCCACCTAAAAGTCACATCAAAAAATTTCTGAACAAAAATATATTGCTTTGGCCAATACGTTAATACGTTAAGTTTAGACTAACTGAACCTTAAGCCACAATAATAACAAAAAAATTTACCGAACTGCGGTACGAATCGCTCGGCTTTCGCACTTACTTACATACTTTGTTCGCTTAGTTTATTTTTCATTCACAATAGACAACATCTGGCCGTTTTGCTCCATGTTATTTTTGTATCATGTTTTGATCAGTGTTGTCATCGAAAATATCGCTGATCAGCATTAGTTTTGAGAGTTAATTCCAATGAAATTTTTCTTGTAAAAAATCGGGTAATTCGAGATTTTTGTATCTACATACTTTGATTTTACTTAGCGAGAAAATTCAAATTTCGAATCTACATTAAACCTAACCACCCGTATGTCCCTTATTAATAGATAATACAAAAAAAAAAAAAGAGTGCCTCATAAGTCTATGAAAAGTGATGTATGTAGGCCCAGCTTTTCCTTCTGTGCATCTTGATTTAATCCCACACGCGGACAGCTTCGAGCGCCTGTGAGTAAACTTAATTTTTTTTATAAGAATATTTATTTATGGAGAAAAGGTGCTCTTTGGTTTCCCAACCTAGGAAATTTTTTTTTTACCATCTGTCGTTTTTATGTTTTGCAAACACCAGGGGGGGGGGGGGGGGGGGTGTGTAAGTTGTGCACACGTTCACTACGTACCCTTATCGCAGTTTTGCCATCATTTCAAAAAAGTATGTGGGAAATCAAATAAGGAGCAAGTATGTATGTATTTTGCAATAATATGCGCGCATACATAAATTCTGTTCAAAGTCCAAGTACAGAGAAATACTATTAGCACTGCAATATTTTCTTTACACTCTTTGCAATTTCTTATATAATTTTACTGTGACTGCTATCGAATATTGCATACATATGGATGCATGTATGTATGTTTGTATAACGATAAATAAACTTATTATTTGCTTTCTTTGCGTACATATTTGATTGCTTAGCTGTTTCGCATACGATTTGCATTCGATTGCCAATTGTGTTGACACATTATGCGTGTCGGCATTCGTCCATTCCTACATTTGTCCGCATCAAATTGCTAAGAATGTCTCAATCAAAAATGGTTTTTCTTCCATCACTTTTAAATATCATTTAACAATTGGGTGTCGAAAATGGAGTTGTTAGTATCAAATTTATGGTGCGTTATCGAATTCCATTCAAATGCAATGAACTCGTCGTAATGGCACGAATCGGTTTTTGTTTTTTTTTTGTTCGTAAGCACTCATGCATACATACATATGTATGTTCATACCTGCATACATAAATCAAATAGCAATCTCAAATAAAGGCGGTTAATTTTATTTTAAATGACAGTTAATATATTTTTTAATTTGCATATGTCTATTTACAAATATCTGTCTATATTTGCGCGAGACGATTAATACAGTATGCTATGCACAAAGTAATGTGTTCAAGCCTTATTCGATTTCGAGTACAGGCTATGAAATGCGAGTCTAGACAGTGTTCGGTGTTCAAGTGGTGGCGTAGTTATTTTAATGGATTCATTTTGGGTTGGCATAAGTATTGCAAACTATGTATGCATGTATGTACATATCGAGCCCTAACCGCCAAAACAACGTAAGCGACATTATTTTCAAAATTTTATTTTTGATGCAGAAATGCATCTAGATGCTCTAGGAATATTTCTGCATCCAAAAGAAAATTTTGAAAAAATGTCGCTTACGTTATTTTGGCGGTTAGGGCTCGATATGTATGTGAATGTGTGCATTGAATAGAAAAATGTTAGAAACATTATTAAAATAATAAAACTATCCTAAAAAAATTCGAAAATTCTAAGAATGATTAGGTACGTATTGCGTAAAATGTAAACTATCTGTAAATATGGCCACCAACCTACCAAAAATTCTACATATTTTGTTATGAAAACCACAAATTCTTATAATGAGCACTGAAGTGAACTCCATTTTAAGTATGTATTTGCCTTATCTTTTTCATTTGATATTAAAAACCTCCATTTAACCTCTATTTTGTCTGCCAATCGTTCTAAGGTCCATGAAATATCTTTAGAATAAAAACCAGTCCCCAAAATCGATTCGTTTGTAAAAGCTCGATGATGTATAACTAGATAAGTTACGACGAAAAAGCTTAAAAAAATTGGCACAGACCTAATTGACACTAAAAAAGATTGGAAGGGAATTGTCCATCTAGAACTACTCGAACTTCGTCAAACTTTTGATTCGATAAAAAACCCAACTTGAAAGGTAAAGGATTTCACCCAGAAATTCTCGAAGTTCCACTAGTATAGTGACAGAATAATTGTTGTATCAGAAAATCGAAGGTAAGAGGTCATCGATTTCAACGGCTTCATTGATCAAACTTTGAAATTCATATGAATAAACACGGTTTGAATTGAAAAAAAAAAACGATTTTTTTTTTCTAAACCCAATATGAATTTTATTCCGCAGCATGTTTCATCAAATGGCACAATAGGCAGTATCGTAAAAAAAATAGTGGCCACCCACAAAAAAAAAAACATTAAAATATTTTTACTTGTACATACGTTTGCACACAGTGTATTTTTAAAACCTCTTTTTTTCAAACTTGTTTTGTTTCAAACTTTTTTTCTTTTTTTTTGCTGGGTCCCAGCCTATTACGCTACATATCATTCTGGCTAAGGTTTCGATTTTAGCTCAAATAATAAACTACGTATATCTTGTGGTTAACACCATGTCAGTTTTAATTAGGAAACTCAGTTTACAGCGGCATTTATGTACATACATACATATCGTCGTTTAAAGTACAAAACCGCGTATCAAGAAAATGCAAAACCTTGTATGAGAGGTTGCCCAAATTTTATAGGAGAGAGTAAAACTTGTCTTATTTCAAAACGGTTCTCTCTTTTATTGCTAATTATCTCTTCTTCTTATGTCTAAGTATCTACATTTTAGAATGAATGGATAAGGGCTGGATGCCAGGAGCTTCCGGTGAGCAAATATCTTTTTTGGCACAAATGCCACTTACGAGGTTTTGCAGAACCACGTTACGCGGTTTTGTACTTTAAACGACGATATGTTAGTATGTACATACAAACTTTCATTCGCATGAACACGTTGGTGCGCTGCAGGTATCCATAACCATTTTTGCACAATCAACTACATTTATATTCGTAACATACTACCCTTACATATGTGTTACTACACAGAAACCACAGCAGCGCATAAAAGTTGTTTTAAACGTTAGATATATTTGTGTATGTGGAAAAGAAGGTAAAATACAAAAGCAAAGAATAGAGTAAACAAATTTTAAAGAAATACTAGAATAATTAATACAAATTAATGAAAAAATTTAAATTCCGAAAAAAATATTAATTCATAAAAAAAATAATATAAAATAAAAAAACAAAGAAATAAAAAAATAAGTAATCAAAAAATTGAAGGAAAAACAATAAAAAAAAATATAAAATAGAAGCAATAAAGTAAAAAAATAAAATAAAAAAGGGAAAAATAATAAATCAAAAGAAAAAATAATATAGGAAAAAAATAATATAGGAAAAAAATAATATAGGAAAAAAATAATATAGGAAAAAATAATATAGGAAAAAAATAATATAGGAAAAAAATAATAACTTAAAGGGGAAAAAATAATAAATTAAAGAAAAAATAATAAATTAAAGGAAAAAACAATAAAGTAAAGTTAAAAATAATAAAAGCAAACCAAAAAAGAAAACAAAAACTAATAAAAAAGAAATAATGAAAAACAAAACGAAAAATAATAAGAACCAAAACAAAAAATTATATAAAAAACCCACAAATAATTAAAAAATAATAATAATCAAAATAAAAACCTAAAATAATAAAAAACAACAAGGAACAAAAATAAATATAAAAACATACTAAACAAAATATCTATAAGAAAAAATAAAAAAACTTAAAATGCAAAATAAATATAATTTAATAGAATAAAGTTGTTTAAATAAAATGGCAAAGATAAGTAACTTTTTAAAGATAAAACAAAAACAAAATATAGATACCAAAAAAAATAAAAATTAAAAAAAATAAATTAATTAAGTAAAAAAGGTAAGGAAGTTAAATAAAGATAAAAAATTAATAAAAGATAAACAATTAAATAAGCATACCAATAAAATAAAATAAAAAATTTAAACAGAGTTAAAAAAAAATTAAATCGAAAATAAAATAATAAAGAGAAAAACATAAAGATACTTAAAGCGGATACTTAACTTAAATAACATAACATAACAGAACATATATCTTAACTGAATAAAAATATCCCGATAGTGTGTTGAATAAATGGCCACACTTTTACCGTTTTTTTTTAGAATTGAACAGCTGTTACCTCTGTCAAGCACTGACGAAAACCAGTGAATGTCTCCTAACTCTGAAAACAATAGTCAGAACTACTGTTAGTGCAGCAAAGACGCATTTACATTTCGTTTGTTTCTAGACATCCGTGCAACCTTTTGCGTTACTCGATTTTTTCCGATTTCCAGCACTTATTCACAATGTTATTCATGCACTTCGCATTTAGAAGAGCTACTCAAACTATGCATCGTGAGTGGCACATTTCCTTTACATAAAAGTTTAAATACATAGATATGAATGTATGTACGTACTACATACATGTATATCCATTAGGGTGGACCAAAAACATTAAAATCGGTATTGTAATGTTCTCATCCCCTAGGATTGTTCTATATCGAAAAAAAAGTATTCCACAATTTTTTTATTTTGAAATAAAAAAATATTTAGAGGTCGCTCAAAGTTTTCCATGTATTTTATATGGTAAAAAAAACAACTTTTCGTAGAAACTAAAAATTCCGGGGGAAAACGGGAACTTCATGAAAATATTGGTTTAGTGACCCGTACTAACTCGCTGGTGGGAGTTAGAGTTACGCCGCAATGGACACCTTTGAAGAGGTGTCAATTCAATTCTGAAGAAAAGCCATCATTGATCATAATTATGCCTCCGAGATATTGACTTTTGAAGAAAAACAATCAAAGTTTAGGTGTATTTTGAACTGGAAATCATTGCATGCCTTGTTCGATATTAAGGATATTAAGGACTCAAAATTTCAGGGAACTTGTTTTTAGATATTTCCCACAAAATTTCCAGGTGGAAGTCAAAAAAAAAAAATATAGTCGCCGAAAAAAAAACACCCTAATGTATACATATGTATGCACGGTTAGTTAGTTCCCCCATCGCATTTCCCGTTTCGCTTTAGCGGCCTCCGCTTCAATGCATGCTTTGTATAAGTAAATTTTGTTGTGATAAGCTTTTAGTTATTTTTAATTCAATTTATAGAGTGTAATAATAAATTGTGAAATATATTCGGCCGAGCGCGTCTGGCGCGTCTACATACATAGCAGCGCAGCTGACATTCGCCTCATCCAACACCCACATCACCCCCGCATAGCTTTGCGCTTGACTTTGGTGCTTTGCTGTGCCGGTATACTAGTCTCGACATTTTCATATCTATGGAAAAAAAGCATGTGCGTGTATGTATGTATGTGTGTAATGCACAATTTTGATTATATTGTATTGTTGTTCTTGCTTTTTTCCACATATGTACATATTTATATATATGGCTCGTCTCTCTTCCTGCTCGTCATGCAAATGTGATTTCCGGACTAAATCTGAAGCTGTTTTTCATATCCACTTATGCATTTAATTTTTTCTGGAGATTGCCTTTTATTCAATAATAGTTTTTTGTATTCCCTATTCTGTTTGCTGCGCTTTATTTTTGTCATCTTCAGTTGTTCTAAGCTTTATATACAATTTATATGCATTTTTATTTTTTCTTTATTTTGTTGTGCCGTTATTTTCGTATAATGCATTTTTATTCTGTAAAGTATTTTTCCTCTTCCGTTGCGTCCATACAATTGCGGCATACTCATAAATATTGAAGCGGAAAAAAATGCGATGCAATATTGGCTTTACCTATCGCATGCGAGTTTTTTTTTTTAAACTACTTTTCTTTTGTACTCACATTTTCGAGTGAATTCTGAAGTACATAAAATATGTTGATAAAAAAAGTGCCTCCTCCAAAATAACCACGGATGATGGCTTTCATACTTTTGTGGCCGAATGAATGCGGAAAAATTGGTTTATGAGCAAGAGTTTGTGTCATTCAGCGGATAAATCTGTTCATCCGTGCGTTCGTTAGCTGCCCATTGTGTTGTGTATAAAAATGTAACTACATACATACATACATACATAAGTATGTACCTTCATAGTTAATTTTTTTATGACACTTAACGCTGAAAGCACATTTAATTTAAATATATATTTTTTCGCTTAAGGAAGCCCAATTATTTGCGATTTTTATGGTGGAACATTCAATCCGGAATCGCTTAATGAAATTGTTTTGTGGGCTTTGAACCTGGTTCCCATACATATAACCCATAATTCAGTGTTCTGTTAAATTTTCCGTGAGCATCAATATGTCCATCTTAGAGCATATCAGAGAGCTTCAGTTGTTCTTCGTTTATCGTAAGATTGTCAAAGTGAATGTGATCCATATTAGTTCGCTTGCTGTTAGTAGGGGCTCTCTCGGCTTTCCCTCGGAAGACGTTGGGATATTTGGGATTTTATTTTTCGGAACATCTTCGCGCCTCCGGAATTGTTCGGCACTTTTCTGGACTTTTCCGGCATTGCTAACGTTTTTCGGCATCTTTTGACGTTTTTTCGTCTTTTTCAGAACTGTTCGGGATACTTGGACATTCAGGATAAGCGGGATTTTTTTTCATGAGTTTTCTGTTATTTTTGAAGTTTTGTCGGGCACTTTTGGGGTACTTTCACTTTTCGTGATACTTTCGGACTTTTCGTAATACTTTCGTACTTTTCGGTATACTTTGGGACCTTTGCGGGCTATGTTCGGACTTTACGGGATACTTTCGGTCTTTTAGGGATACTTTCTGATTTTTCGGGTTATTTTCTAACTTTTCGGTATACTGTCAGACTTTTCCGTATACTTTCGAAGTTTTCCCGTATACTTTCGCAGTTTTCCGTATACTTGCGAACTTTTCCGATCGAAACACTCTTCTTTCTTCTTTTGCATACTTTTTTATAGATACATACATATACTTTTCAGTATTTCTCCGCAACATTTACATACACTTGTGAAGTGAAGCAAAAAAAAAAATTAAAAATCAACGCGATTTTCTAGCGTCTTTAAATTAGCGCTTTAACCTACTAAAATTTAATGAGCTAAAAAACTGCATACCCGAAAAGTTTTTAAAAATTCTGAATAAAATTTTTTTTTAATTTTTGGGAGGAAATGTTAAAATTTGTTGAACTATCATAATTTTTGTACGAAGTTTTAAATATTCATTTATGTGGCGCTGGTTAGGTAAGGTGCTAGACTTTTATAAAAAAATAAATATATAAACATTAAATAAATAGAGGAAAATTTTTTCAAAATATCATTTGACTTAATCAGCTGACACCAAGGGTGCATACATGATTTAAAATTTCTTGTTGTAAACGTGTCATCGTCGATAGAAACAGAGTTGCATTAATATAAAAAACTAAAAAAAAATATCTGAAAAGCAAAAGTGACACAACAAACAACAGCAAACAACTTTGCGACAAACTGTTTTGCCTGGCATTTGTTTTTCTCTAATTTTTTATTTATTTTTTGACAGCTCGATTGGTCGCTGCCAATGTTGTGCATTTGACTTGTTACTTGCTGTTCGCTGCATGCAATTGATATGTTAACATTTTGCAATAACTGTACGCGGAGAGTGCTGGTAGCGTTATCTAAATACTATAGTTGCTGTTATTTTTGTGATTTAATGTGCTGCAAGCGCAACCTCCAGCCAGCGTTGCCATAAGTGAAGATTTATCTTCAAAATGAAAATTTCTTACACTGAAAATATTTATCTTCGAAATGAAGATTTTTGCATATGTGCTGTAAGATTTTTAAAGTTTAAGTTAAAATGTTTAACTTTTCGATGTTGTCCTTGTTACATCATGGTAACCAGCAAATGAAGGAAGAAGAAAAATGTTTTTTTATGATGAATCCACTATTATCTGCCTTCTTCTCTCGTACAGTAAAACATATACTCTACTGAAGAGTTAGAAAGTGGAGGAAAATAATAAAATTTATAAAAAAAAGCCACTTAAAAACGTTTTGAAGTAGATCGTGTATATACGGACATTCAACACGGTTCAGAAGCTATTAGCTCGAGTTTCAAATGCGGATTGAGGCGACACACTAAAATTTTGTTATGAAACTTTGTCGAATTTTCTTAACTTCTGCTGAAATATCACGTTCCTATTTATGTATACTTTTGCCGGTGTATACACGCGTTTTTTTCCATGTACATGAGCATTATATGCGTGGGTCTTTTATTTGTAAACTCATGTATGACTTAAAGCATAAACAGACGGCAGCGTTGATCCGGATCAACTCGGAAATTAACTACAGTTGATCCGGATTACGTCAGAGTTAATCCGGATCAACGCTGCCGTCTGTTTAAGCTTTTAGAAAACAAGCTGTACTACAAACTTTGTGATGCCACGAAGGAATTATTAATTTTTAGTTTAAGATGTATAAAAAAGGATTTTATAACATGAAATTTTCTTATTTTTCTTGGGTCAACATAATAAAGGCTATTTGCTACCGTAAAGCCAATATAGGATTACGTGTTTCTTTCGAGGATTTTTGAAATGAAGATTTCTTGGGATCGAAAAGATTTTTTTGTTTAGCTTTAAAATCTTATTTTGACGATTTTGGAAAAAAATTAAAATTTTTAGGGGACTTTCTCTGGCAACACTGCCTCCAGCACGTTTCGTACACGCTCACAGCCATTTCTAACAACATAAGTCGTGGTGAAAATTGAAAAAATAAAAACAGCATTAAAAATATTGTTTTTCTTATTGCGAGATTGTGGCATGCAACATCAGCGTGTCTCTCTATGTAAGTATGTCGTGTTTATGTTCGTATGCAAGTACTCGTATTACTTTTCTTTCTAGTTACTTGCTATGCATTAGAGTTGACTGCCTCGTCGTCGGCTGGCTGTGGCTAGTGAGCCATGTTACAAGTCACTCATTCGGACAGGTGCTTATAATTTATGTATTTGCTCCGCTGTTTTGTATTTTGCTAATTTTTTGCGTGTCCAAAAACAAAAGCTCCTTTCACTTGTGCTGCTGCCTCTGAACCAGTGTTGCCAGAACTTTTTGCGCGACAGGCTAAATTGACCAAAAAAAAGGCTGAAAACAGCTAAAAACTTTAAGCTAAAACTCACATGTTTTGTTTAAATAAATCACAAGTAGAAAGACT
>NW_023458565.1:24540067-24555801 GCF_013731165.1 Rhagoletis pomonella
AAAAAAAAAAAAAAACAGAGACTGGTAAATTCATTACAAATTATTTTTGTTTAACAAAGGAAACTGTCGTTACATCTCTCTTATATTGTAACATTTTCACTGGCTATATTAGTAGAAAGTATGACACTTTTGCTTAGCCCGTTTTTAATGACCTGCTCACTCTCTGCACATGCTAATACAATTATTCACAGGTATTGTCTTCCCAGAGAGTTTATAGCTTTATTTCGTTATTTGCTAAATGTTGCGAATAAAACTTCACACTTAAATTTAAGATCAAGTGGGCCGCGACATTTTTGCAATTATTGGCTATTTTTCCTTATATTATTTAATTTTTTTTTTATTTTTTTAGGAAAATATAGCTGATTATGCACTTAACAAAACCATATAAACCAAGCTTCAAAGTTTATGCGAAAATTATGAAAATTCTGCAAAATTGGTAACTTTTTTTTTTTTTGTATAACGGTGTTTCGCATTTTTTCCATACAAATTATGTTCGACCATGTTTGAATGGAAAAAATGCGGAACACCGTAAAAAAAAAATTGCCAAAATCAACGGCATGTGCTAGCTACATAAATTTGCACTTTATTATGCTAAAATTTATATTAAAAAAAATGCGATTAAAAAGATAAAAATTTTGGTGAAAATTTGCAGAATTTTTCTAATTGTTGCACAAAGTATGAAATTTGGATTTAAATGATGTTTTTTAAGTAATCAGCTACACTTTCAAGAAAAAAATAATAAGCATTCGCTTAATATAAAAATCATTGAAATGGGCGCTGTATTTTAAGACATTTTGCATTAGAAAAAAATATTTTTCATTTTATATAACACAATCCGACACGACAATTTTCTCCATTTCTAAAAGATTTTGGGTCGCTTAATTTTAAAAAATTTAAATGCATGTATTTGTATTTGATTTTAAGAAAATGAGGCCTATACCAAAATCGGCTAAAAACGGCTAATATTTTAGTGTAAAACGGCTAACAAATCGGCCGCCGGCTAAACCAAAATTTCTCCGGCTATAGCAACCGGCTAAATCTAGCCGAAAAACGTCTAAACTGGTAACACTGCTCTGATTTTTACTTACTTCTAATAGATTTTCGATAGTTAGCATAGAAAAAATATCGCACTCCCCGTTGAATCAGCATAATTTCGTACATTTAACCTCATGTAAAATCTGTGTTCTTAACCACTTTAATTACTATAGCAACTTCACGACGCAACTTCTGAGTCGAGAATTCAACAGAAAATGTGTTTTCACCAAAAGATGGGTAGGATCCTTAAAGGATCTTTGTGGAAGGTTGATTGAAGCGGGCGCAATGCAGCTTTCACATTCCACTTCGTAATTCGATTGGCATTCAATCATCATTCTACCATTTAATAAAAATGCTCATATTTTTCAGACTTCCTTCACATTCTTTACAACTGTAACCATTTAGCGGTGCGTTGCTGTTGAAGCTGAAACACCGTATTGTTAGCTAAAATTTCTCTGTTCATACACAGATTTTTTTCATAAAAAAAAATGTCAGTCCTTTGGCACGTTGCTTTTTAACTACATACATATTTTCAGAAAAGAAAACATCTTTCACTCTATCAACTTAAAATTTCGGTTAACCAATAACTAAAAAATATATTTTCTCTTTTTTCTTATCATTACAGGTTGGTTGCCTTTCGTCTACAAGCTATTAATTATGTTTAGACACGACTGCGCTTTTGCTGGTTGGTTGTCATGAATTACAGTAACAAAAAAAAAGCGAAAAAAAACTAAGAAAATGAAGGTAAACAAAACAAAATAAAAGGCGCCCAAATTACTTTGGTGCATACTATCTACTATTTTCTCTTAACTATTTGATGATTTTTACATAAATGATTAAATCTGCTGTACACGGTTTCACTTTTTTCCACATATTTTTTATTTTCATGCGGCATGCTTGAAGAAATAATTGTTTATTATTATTTTTTTTTCACTTTAATAAGCTAATCAATGTTGTGTGGCAAGGTGTATTTGTTGTTGGTTTTGTAAATTTTAATTCGATGCATTTTTTTATACTCTTTCTAAAGATTTTTGTTAAGGCTTTTGGTCTAACATGTCTGGTATTTGTCGTTTTCAGTTCGTATTTTTAAATTTTTGGTAAAGTGAAATTAAATTTCGACGATTGTTTTAATGGGAATATATCTTTATGCTTAAAATGCTGCATAGTTGAATTTTTTAAATATCTTTTTTTTTTTGTTGTTTTGTATTTACTTTCAATTAATGTTTATTACTTCATATTTAATGCATTTTATACGCTTTATGCCGGCGCATGCGTGTCTATATTTTGACTGCTGTCTACTTGGCGCAATTAATGAATATTCAAGCTTGAGTTAGCCTAAGCATAATTTCTAATAACAGCTCTCTTTTTTGGAAGCTATTCAATGATGGATGTCAGCACAGCACAGCTGCCCAGCGGCCCAGTTGCTTGAAGCATAGAAAATTGTTGCAGCTCTGACCATTGATTGCGCCTCACCACCGCCATTTGCAGCCTGCTTGACCATCATTATTTAATCTCCTACTCTTCCCCATTCATGTAACGACTCTTCTGATTGACCTTAAGGGCCAACTATTTCACTTAATCACAAACAACTAATGAACTCCGCTTGTATGCTCAGACATCTACATACATATTTACTACTACATTGATTAGGTGCAATAAGCGAATGGTAAGCATGTACAGTCGGTGTCAAATGTAAGTGTATACCTTGTTGTAATATAAAATTCACAACTATTTTCATGAAACATTTTTTTCATTAATTGTTTATGAAAATATAGTTCATTCTATAATATAAACCATGAAAATCAAAGTTTCAGACTATATAAAGTACATAAAAATTCAATCAATTTTCAAAATTTTAAATTTTCTAAAGAATTAACGCATGATCAAAATCTATTTTTATATGGGAGAAAATGCCCAACACCCTCTATAAAAAGGAACAGTCCAGCGCCTTCGTCTTGGCCTGCAGGCTGTATCGGAGATACAGCCGCTAAATTTAAACGTAGAATACGTGGTATGGTTAAGAGCATATCCAAGTAAAAAAACAAAAGCACACACTAAGCAAAAAATATCGATAACAAAAGCGATAATAATATCGGTAGCAAAATCGATAAAAACATCGATAAAGAAATCGATGAAAATATTGATATCAAAATCGAAAAAATATCGAAAGCAAAATCGATAGCAAAATCGATAACAATACTGATTACAAAATCGATTACAAAATCTATCAAAATATCGATTACAAAATCGATAACAAAGTCGATAACAAAATCGATTATAAAGTCGATAACAAAATCCATAACAAAATCCATAAAAATATCGATACCAATATCGATAGCAACATCAATAAAAATATCGAATATAAAACCTATAAAAAAATCTATAACAATATCGATAGCAAAATCGATAAAAATATCGGTAACAAAACCGATAAAAGTATCGATCATTATATCGGTAAGTTCCGAAAATATCGATAGCAAAACCAATAACAATATCGATAACAAATTCGATGAAAATATCGATAACGAAAGCAATAATAATATTGATAGCTAAATCGTAAACAAAATCAATAAAAATATCGATGACAAAACCGGTAAAAATATCGATTACAAAATCGATTAAAATACCGACAACAAAATCTATAAAAATATCGGTAATAAAATCGATAACAAAATCGATAAAAATATCGATAACAAAATCGATAAATAATCTATCATAAAATCGATTACAGTGTCGATAACAAAATCGACAACAAAGTCAACAAAATATCTATAACAAAATCGAGAAAAAATATCGATAACAAAATCGAAAAAATACCGATCATTATATCGATAAGTTCCGAAAATATCGATAGAAAAATCAATAACATTATCGATAAAAATTTCGATAGCAAAATCGATAAAAACATCGGTAATAAAACCGACAAAGTATCGATTATTATACCGATAAACCCCGAAATATGTACTTACGGACACATACATACTTTTTGTCTCCTTCCCACGCTTCCAACATATGCACGTGTTTGCAAAATGATGACGAGGTGATTATGTATGGAAAATCATTTATGCCCATATATTTGAATAAAATAAACATATATAGAAGATATCAACCAATACTTCCCATATACCAAACGAAAGGAAAACTCTTGAATTTTTGATTAAAGAAAACAAAAACAAAATCATTCAAGCGGGTTTCGAGCATTTTGGTAATGAAAAAAATTTGCAAATTTTTTCAACAATTTTTTGCCTTAAAATGCTCAATATTTGTTAAATTTATATAAAATATTTTACCCGATAATATTTCTACTGCTCCAAAGAACCTATATCCCGAAAATGAAAGTTATATATGCCAACAATAAGTTGCTAGAGCACTTTAAAGGCTCAAAATTGACCCCAAAATAAGGCAATGTTTACCGTTGTTTTTACGACAGAAACCGAATTGGTTATTTACAAAAATGAATCTGTCGACAGGCTTGGAATTTTATCTTTGAAACGCCACACTTTTCTTTGAAATCGCTTTATTAGTTCTCGTGCAATAAGCGTTTTTGTGAAGCTCTAAAAATTACAACTACAACATTTGAACATAGCCCCCATACCTTAAGGTAAGACGTATTCTACGTCAAAAAAATCTAAAAAATCAACGGTAATTTCTAGCGACTTGAATCATGCACTTTGTTTTACTAAGAGTGAACGGGCTACAAAACTGCATACTCGAAAATTTTCTAGAAATACTGAATACAAATTTTGAAATTTTGATAAAATTGTTTGAATTTTTGTGAACTTTATATGAAGTGTGACACTTTGATTTTTGTGGTTTACTTATAGAATGAACAATACTTACTTTTGACACCCACTGTATGTAAGTAAATTACTCAATGTTGTCCCCTTTCATATTCGTCACGCTTGAGTCGATTTGTTTAATGACGCTTCGTTGCAGCTGAGACTTTCATTGGAAGCTGCTATTCAGTGGCTAAATAGTTGTCCATTGTATTAGTGTTTTTTTCCTACTACATACTGTTGTTGCATTAGATAAATGTTCACCCAATGCATCTGATTGACTGTCCATCAGTTTAATGCTCGCACACAGAAATGTACATTTTTCATATACATATGTATTTTCTTTGGCGAGCCATTCTCAGTTGACGTCGAACAAATTGCCTAAAGTTGAATGTCATGTTGACGCAAGCCATTCTCTCCTATGTGCGTGCTATGTTAGGCTGTTTGTTTGTTTGTTGGCGTTGCACCACCCATTTGATGTGTGGCATATGGCCGCGCCACTTGCATACATACATATGTACATAGAATCCCGTGCGGCCACAAACTTCGAACTGCCGCGTTAATGCCATGGAGATAGACATTTCAATGGATATTACCATTAAGCGTGAAAAATTAAAAAAATCTTCAATTAAAATATATTGCCCTCTTTAAAGTTGTGAAATCACGCTCTCGCGTTTGTGTCTTAAATTTTATGTACATACTACATACATACACACAGTTGTCTACAATATTTTTAATAGAAGTGCAATTAGTTTGACAATTTTTGACTATTTTTTTTTTTGTTTGTTAGTGTTAAGTAATTTCCCTATACAACTACAGCTGATTATCTAATAAAAACCACATAATGCAAATTTCAAACTTTGTGTAATAATTATAAAATTTCTTAAATTTTTTCACCAAAATTTCAAACTTTTTATTCAGTTTTTTTTTTAGAAAAATTTTAGGTGTGCAGTTTTGTAGCCCATACAATTTTAGTATAATGAAGTGAAAGTTTGATGTTATATACTAAAAATCGCATTTTTTCCATACAAAAAATTGTCGAGCATACAACGTCAACAAAAATAATTGCCAAAAATCAAACATCCCATTTTTTTTTTAACTATCGAATACCTTAACGCAGTCCACAATTAAATGCATTGAAACTCATGTATGTACATACATACCCAAAGCTGTTATCTTTATTTATGCATATTTTTCACACTTTCACCAGATTAAATATTTCTCTCCCTTTGACGCTTGAATGCATTTCGAATTACATATTCACAATTTTCACAACAACGCTAGAGATTTTCATAAAATTACACATAAACTATAGGCTTCGAAATATACCCAACAGGAAAAATGGGGGTACATAATTATAAACGCACAACATATTGAAAAGTTTTAAGAAATTATTCTTTGCTATTTAATGTTGAATCATTTTTTATAAACATAAACTTTATTTTTTAAGAAAATTCGACATATTTTCGTAAAAGTTGTAAGCGTTTTAATCAGATTTCTAAGAAAGATTTTGTGTATGCACTTTTCTGGCCCATTCAATTTTAATAAAACAAAGTGAAGTGATTTTTGGATTTTTTTTTTTGTTGAAGGTGTTGCTCATTTGCTTCCATATAAAAAAACCGTTGAACTTACTTAACCCTGAAATCACATTCATATTTTTTTGTGCGTATGAGTTTAAGTTCAATTTAAGAAATTAATAAATAAATAAAAAAAATTACAACAAAATACTAATTGGAAAAAAAATGTTTTAAAGTAGAAAAAAAATTAAAATAAAATAATTATTTGATATAAAATTTTTCTATTTAAAAATTTTAATAAAATGTTTATAAAATAAAATTCAGTGACCCAAAAATTAAAGAAAATGCAATCAAAGATTTAAATAAGCACAATTACTTTTCTTTAATTATTGAAATTTAAATAAAAATCTTTAATTAAATTAAAATCCTGTGTTTTAATTAAAATTGTCTAAAAACATTGAAAAATAATGAAAATAAAATCATTGCAATTAACGTTTAGGTGGAAAAAAATTACAACACAAAATATTAATAAAATAAAATAATTTAAATAATGTCTAAAATTTTACAAATATTAATTTAGTGGAAAAAAGAAAAACGTACAGTTTAAATTTTAGTGACACTTAAAAGACTTAATTTTTTTGAAAAAAATTTAAACTGCAATAAAATTTTAGATTAAAAAATTGCAATAATATGTTATAATAATAATATTTTGGCACTTACACTTTTGCTAAGTGTTTGGCCGAGCTTCTCCTCCCATTTGCGGTGTGCGCCCTGATGTTGTTACACAATAAAAAGGTAAATTAAATGAAAAAAAAATTAAATTAAAATATTTGCTATACAACTTTTTTAAGTATGAATTTATAAAAAATATAAATTAAACATTTTAAAATTTAAATTCGCTTGCAAAAAAAAATTAAATAACAAATTGCCAAAAATTGCTAAAATTAAAGAAATTATATATTTTTCTAGCCTTATTCATAAAAAATTAAGTAGCTTTAAAAAGGTTTATAAACTGAAAAATGTATGAAAACATCAATTTATAAAGTTTTTTAAACCAACTTTATTTTTTATGAATAAGCCTGCAGTTTGTAAAAAAAATCTGATTTTAAAATAGTTTGCTGAGTTGGAGTTGCTTTGGTCAGAGATATAGTTTAGAATATTTTGTAACAAATAGTTACAACAAAAATTTCGACCAAGGAATTATAAAAATTTCAATTAAACAAAAAACGTTTTCATTTGGAAAAGTGTTACTACAAATTTGTGAACATAAATTACCTAACAATAAATAAATTTCAATTACAAATTAAATTAATAAAAAAAATATATTTTTTCTTTGTTGTAGTGAAATTAAAACACACAATGCACTTAAAAATTTAAGTTAAACAAATACAAAAAAAAAAATTAATTCAATGAAAATTATTTAAATTAATAAAATGCTTATAATTATGAGTTTATGCACTTTAAATCCTTTGCAAAACATAAATAAAAAATGAATAATGAAATAAAAAATTAATAATGAAATAAAAAATGAATAACGCTACTAGGACATCGCCAGTTAAAAAATGAACGCGACCTAGTTAAGCTCAAAAGTAAACTAGTAGTATGTATTCCAATTTACAACTAGTAGAAATTTGGCAGCAGGGAAATTACACTCCTTTGATTCAGATATGTACAGGTACATACATACGCGAATGATTGCTGATATTTTACGAGTATCTGGCATTATCATATAAATATTTTCATGCATACATAATTGGTATTTTAAAATCGCATACGCATTGCAGCTTCGTGTGTGTTTACTCAAAGCCAACGATTGGTGCATGAACTGCACAATTTTAGTAATATATATATAGAGATATATGTATATTTATATACATACATACCTGCTGTATATACATACATATCTCTTTCTAACTTTGTTTTTATTTATTCCTCCGTTTTTGTGTTCACTACAACAATTCCCAAGTGCAGTGCAGTGCGGCCATGCCATTCCAGTCAATTTAACCAATTAGCACAGCGCTCGTAATAAGCTCAATAATCTGTGGGATTGACTTTTTTCGGTGCAAGCATGGAGGTGTGTTTTTTTTCCAAATGACGTCAGAGTGTGAAAATATGACGGATCGTATGAGTTGTGTCGGTTATTTTTAGCAACCTCTGCCCTACAATAAGCAAAATAACATCAAACTACATAGCTTAGCGGCAACATCCGTACACGTTGGATCGAAAGCGAGAGTTATGACAGCATACAAACATACATACATGGCAATACGGATAACCCACGGTGAATTTCGCATCACAGTGGCGGAGTTAATCAATAAAATTAAAAGCTGTAATGCAATTCCTTTTAAGGAAAACATCAACATGAGAAGCGCACCTTAAATTGTAGAGTTGTAGAATTGTAGAGGAAGCGCGCGGCCGACATTAAGCTTTTTTTTTATATATTATTAATTGCAATGCAAAATAAAGCAGGCAGGCGTTTTTTAATTTTTTTGTTTAATTACCACTAGGCGACTGTGATAAATATTTTTCTGTATTTACTAGATTTGCTTTTTTTTTGTGTCGTACGTTTTATGACTCAATCGGAAAATACAATTCATTTAATTTTTCGCATTTCTCTTTGCATTCCAGTTGTAATTGATTGTGCATTGTTGCCATTGAAATATTTTTTCACAGTGCATTCTTTAGCCTATTAAGAGCAATCAACAACATATGTACTTAAAGGCCACTTTGCATACATATGTATACATATATATACCGATATACATACATATATGTAAGCAGGTACGTAGTATATTTTAATTAAAGTGGAAACATTTTTGCCACTGTACATTCAAACTATGTATTTAAAATATTTTGAAATGTGGTACTTGTATTTAAATTGCAAGTTCCTGGGAGTGTGGAATTAATTTTATGACAATATATGAGAACTAAAATTCTTTCATGCGCTATGTGGCAAGTGTCACCGTCCTGTTGAAACCATATTTTGTCCTAATCCATGCCATCTAATTTGCTATCTATCATGTCTCCATAACGTCCGTTCATCCTAACAGCTTTAGCGGCATCATTCTCGAAGAAATACCATTCGGAGACCAAACAGTGTCTCGTTGTGGCTGCATCGTTTTTTCTTGAATGCACTGTGGATTTTGCTTGTTAACTTCCTTTTAGGTGTAAATTTGCCTCATCGCTCATATAATGATGCCATTTTTTTTTTAAATCGCCAGCAACAATTTAGAGTTGTTCAACTGAGTATCGCTCTATGACGTAAGTTGCCAAAGCCTTTAAATAGTACGTATTGTCTGAAAAAATAAAAATAAAAAACATTCACAAAGTGAAAGATCTGCGTCATCCTTGAATCAGCCTACATTATAGTACAGGCTTATGGCCTTATTCATAAAAAATAAAGTAGCTTTATAAAAGGTTTATAAATTCAAAAATGTATGAAAACGTCAATTTATAAAGCTCTTTAAACCTATTTTATTTTTTATGAATAAGACCATTAATTTGTAAGATTGTAGGGCGTTATTTTGGATCACAGAGAGAGCGTGCTGCTGTTCTATTGCCTACCGAGCCCTAAGTTGCAGCTGACGCTATTAGTTGTGTTTTTGATCCAAGGTTTACAACATCCTTCACTACTTCAAGGTGCCTTCAGCTGCTAACAGTTGCGTTTATGCCAATGATTTTCTGCAAGCCAGAAAGCACTTTTGTCTTTGCTCTTGTTTACCAATACACCAGCCCTGTTTCCTTCCTCCTGTAAGCTGGAAAATGTTGCGTCCATTTGTTGAGGCCGAGGATGTCAATACCATCTGAAAACAATCTGATCTGAGTCTGGACTGGGTTCTTGCATGGAACGTCTTAACAGATTTACTGTATTGCCGTGCCCTCAACATTGTATTTTTAAGGGACATCCTTAAGTTGGGTAGAGACACCTTCCCTATACAAAGATTTTTGGATATTCGAAGTCCATGTGATCCGTTTGCGAGGGGGTATCAATCTGAGGCTCTTCAGATATATTCAGGCCGGTTTTTATTTGTGACCGTGTATCAGGATTTATTTGAATCAAGATAAAACAGTTTGCGAGCTTAAATGTTTTTTATCAATTCTCATTCGACATTTAGTTTTTTTTTTATTGTTAATGTGTTTTTTTTTATTGTCATGGAAGTTGCTATTGTATTTATAGCGCAAATGGTGTTGATTGCATGACATTTCGCTTGGTATTATGTTGTCGACTTTCCGGTTCACACAATTACATATACATATATATTTGTATGTACACAAGCTCGTAATAATATCGTAATAATATTCGCTCGACAATTATGCTACAAAAGGCTTTTTAAGTGACAAATGGAGAAATAATAAACAAACAATAGAAGCGGGAGGGCAGAGGGCAATCTAAAATTGATGAGAGAAACGTTACTGGTGGCGGAAACATTCAATTACAACTTAATTACAATACATACATACATATGTACATAATTATATGTATATAAGTAAATTTATAACTGCGCATCTACATTAGGGTGATCCAAAATAAGTAAAGTCGGAATTTGAATGCTCTCACCCCCTAGGATTGCTCTATGTATATCGAAAAAGATATATCCCTATTTTTTATTTTGAAATCAAAAAAATATGTATAGGTCGCTCAGAGTTTTCCATGTATTTTGTATGGAAAAAAAACAACTTTTCGTAGAAATGGTATAGAATTTTTTGAAAATCAATAGTTTTTCGATCGGAATATTTTTTTCTATTTTATTCTAAATATATTTTTAGTTTCAAAATAAAAAATAGGTTCATATTTTTTCGGTATAGAACAATCATAGGGGATGAAAGCATTAAAATTCCGACTTTACTTTTTCACGTGTATTTTTGTACCACCCTGACGTGCATACATCCATAAATATTGTTGCTATTTTTTTGTATCTTCATGCACATTATTTATTACAATAACTTGGCTTTTGTTATTTTGTCTCGTTTCATGTGGTTTTTTTTTTGGTTGTTGCAACAAATACTTCGGTTCTGCTTTCTAAATGTGAGGCAGCGATAAAAACTTGCAAATGAATTGTTCTATTTTGAGTTTTGCTGAATAAAGCTGACAAAACGAACATTTATTTTAGTTTTCAATTTGAAAAGCGTATTAATAATATTGTTAAAATACTTTATTAGTTCGCCAAAATGAGCAAACAATGTCACCGGAATTCGCATAGCAACCTTTTTTTTATTGCTGTGCATTTGCTTTGGCAATATTTTCCACACTACTCGTAATTCGCCAATAAAATTATATCATTAGTTAGTCTTATCGGTATAGTACAGCTGATAAGCGTATGTACATACCTACTTACTTAAATGAGCGATCCTGTATAGCGATTGGAAACTCAATGAGATTCGAAAGCCGACGCGGACTAATACAAATTCATAGTGTCAAGTATTCGAATTCGAATAAATTGCTTTTCGAATCGCAATACAAATACATCCCCAAAAGTAGAAGAAGGAAAGTATACGGAAATGTATTTTTTCTTTTAAATATTTCTCTTTTTTATTCCCATATCATTTGGTTAAATTTACTTTTTAATAAATGACATGTTTTTATTTTCTTTTTTACAATTTTTTTTTATAACTGATATTTTTAATTTGTTTTCCATTTTGAATACTTTACTTTACTTTTTAATATTTTATTTATTTCTTATTGATATTTTTAAATTTCTTTTTGATATTTTTAATTTCTTTTTGATATTTTTATCATTTTTTAATATTCTTTTCAAGTTTTCCTTTTACTTTTTTAACATTCTTTTTAATTTTTAATATTCTTTTAATTTTCAATATTCTTTTAATTTCTAATATTCTTTTTAATTTTTAATATTCTTTCTAATTTTTAATATTTTTTTCTAATTTTTTAATATTATGAAAATTCTTTTTAACTCTAGCCCTTTTAATTTCCTTCCTTTTTTTAAATATAATTTTTAGTTTTAATTTATAAACTTTTTTTTATAATTTTTATCGATGAGCATTTTTATTGTTTCGTATCTTTTTGTTTTAGATTTTTTTTTTAAATTTTTAAAGTCATTTTAATTTTTATACACTTTTAATTTCTTAATTTGAAATATAATTATTTATTTAATTATTTATTTTATTTTTATTTTATTTTTTTTTTAATATTTTAAATATTTTAAATAGTTAAATAGTCTATTTAATTACATTTACACTTTTAAAATAAGTCGCACACATGACTGATAACGCATATTTGTATCTTTAACCTTTTTCGTTATTTATTACACCGTGCTTGTCGCATAAATTTTACACACAAAAATTAACGTATTCGCGAAAGTATGCGCAAAATATAGGAAAACTCCGTTTTTAATTATTCACTCTGAAGTCAGGTTTATTTTAAGGACTTTGAAATTTCAAAATTATGATTAATTCAAAAAATTATTAAAAAATTTCAGTGCAATGTAGACTAATAATGTGGGGATCAAATAAAAGGGAAAATCCTATAGAATTAAAAAATATTAAATTTTTTGCTGCATAAGGACGATTTGGTATGGAAAATTTCCTTTAAAATTTTATCCTTGAATATCCTTGAAAATTTGCAATGTTTATTTTTGAAAAAATTATATATTAAGGATTAATTCACACACGACCACATCATCGAGTTTCGTCCTCCTAACTTTATTTATATAAAAAAATAAAATTGACTAAAAAGCGAATTTTCAGTATCTACTTATTCGTCTTTCTAAACAAATAAAAATGTTTTTCAGTTCTAAAGAATTTTTCTCTTTCATTTCGTACCCATATTGTTATTGTACGTTCCACTGATTTTTGAAAATAATTTTTTGAGCGAGTCGTAGCTTAAAAATTTAAAACTCCTTAAAAAAAATCCTGACGTCAGAATGAAAAACTAAAAACGCAGCTTTACTATATTTTGCCTATTGTTGCGTGAGTAAGTTGATTGTTTCGTGCGTTGTTATCTCATTTAGTCCGATTGAAGTTTTTAAGATATATGTTCGTACAAACATATGTATATCTTTTGATTTATAATTAGTTTTTAATTTGTTTTTCTAATTTTTCCAGTTTTTTATGCAAATTTTTATTCGTATTTTATTTCATTATTTTTTATTTGTTGTAATTTCTTTTTCTTGGAATTTTTATATTTGTGTTCTATTTTTTCTTAATTTTGTTCAATTTAAACTTTTTATTTTATTTATTTTATATATTTTTTTAATATTTTAAATTGACTTTATTTTATTTTTTATTTTTTGAATTTTTTCATTGTTGCGCATTCTTTATTTTTTTTTTGGTTTTATAATTTTCAGTGTACCACTTAAGTCTACAATTTGATTTTTTTATGTAATAAAATTTATATTTATTTTACACTTTTTGTTAATAAAAACTATACTTTGAAATTCTATACTATAGTCGATATCTTTCTACAACCTTAAATATTTTATCTCGCTCCCTTTACGCTTTCGTTTCATTATTTTTCTTATCACCTCGTAGACAAATACATAACTTTAAATTATCTTTGTATGTCACTTTTCGTATTATCTTATCACAAATCTAGTAAATTTTTTTCCAACAGTGAGGTGTAGAAGTTTTGTTATATCGACGGTTACCACTTTGCGCATTTTCCCCACTTGAAAGCGTAGCTAACAATGTTTGCTCATGAATTGTGTGGCGTTATTGACCCTCATAAAATAATTAAATATGGTTTGTTGTTCATACAAAATTTTTTATGTAGGTATTTACTTATGTATGTATTCCCATAGCTAACTCCGCTACCCAAGGTATAAGCCAAAATAAACTTTCAAACACGAATTCATTCGTGAGTAGCAATAAATAAATAAACAATACCAGAGATTATCTGGCGTTTGCATCTTTTTTCAAGTTTTTCAAGTTTGTTTGACTGTTTTTAGTTTCAAGTGCAAGCGTCATTACAAATTTATGTAATACTAATTTTGCACATAATTATTTGCATGCGCTTGTATATACAGTGATAGACATAAAAATGAGGTTCCTTTGGTGTCGATAGAAAATAAAATATATTTACATTTTTTATTTTTTATTTTTTTCTTTATTAAATAATTTTGATTAAGATTGGGCAACCAATTGACAAAGTTTGATTGTTATGTTATTTTTCTTTTATCATTTTCTTTTCTTGTGTACGATTATAATTAGCTCTCATAGTAAGTAGCTTTGTGGTAGATACTAGATACTGCTATTTATTCACCTGTATTATATAATAATAACAAGCGTAAAACTTTCCACGACAAGTGCTTAATTTTTCTGCATTTTTGCTTCTTCCTATGTCAAGTACCAGCACACTTGTAAAACAATGCTGCATTGCTACAAAAACAAAATGTGCGAAGAACAATAATTGAATTAATTACACAGGCAACAAATTGCAAAATTTTTTAATGAGCAAAAATAATATAAGAACACTTGAGTAAATGCAAAAAAAAAAAACGAAAACAAATATCAAAACGGAAATGTAAAAAAAAAACTATCTATCTTGAGTAAATGTATACAGTCATACATACCTCATAGGTACGTACAGGAAGAATAAGTGAGAAATAGCAAAAAATAAACAAACAAAAAACGTGAGGGGAAGAAAAAAAATACGAAACCATGACAAAATCTGCATGAATTTCCAATTATACCACACAGCACTTGCCAGTTAGGCCGACGCTGGCAACCTTAAATCATTATACTTATACATATTATAGTACATACACACACATAGTATAATTTGCTAAATAATATCTTAAATACCACGCGAAATTATTCCCATGGTTAGCATGGCAATGGTGGCATAGCTCAAGAGTTCTAGTGTATAATTTGAAATAATTACGGAAATTACTTGTTATGCTTAAATTGATAACGATGTGATGTGATGTGTTGATGCAGTGATGGGAGCTAAAGAAATTAGCTGCCCAGTTGTGCGAATAAGAAAGAGTATAATGTACAAAGTAAATACGTGACATCTGCAGTTGTGGTAGACTAACTCCACACACTAGAGTAGAGTGCTTGTGTCTGCCAGCTGATTTTAAAGGCGTATATTATTGACATAAGCCATTTTTGAAAATCGACGACACGTTCATCCACATTAACGTTGCAAATGATTTTATTTAAAATTAAATAAATTTCATAAAATTGAAAAACAAAAACAATAATATGCAAAAATAAATACAATAAAGTAATAAGAAAAATAGTTAAATGATAAAAAGAAAAATTAAATAAATAAAAAAAATAAAACTAAAAAATTTCTAAAAATGAAATAAATTTGTTTTCAGAAATTAGTAAATTTTTATTTTTTTTTTCAAAAATTAATTGAACAAACTTTTTTTATTCGAAAAAAATAAACATTAGATTAAAAAATTTGGGTAAAATAAAAAAATATTAAATAAAAAAAAAAAAA
>NW_023458565.1:24555901-24561528 GCF_013731165.1 Rhagoletis pomonella
CAATTTCTTGAAATTGATTTCTTATGGTTATGATTTCTTTTTCGTTTCTTTTTTTCATATTTTATTTCATTTAATTTTTTCATATTTTATTTTATTTATTTTTTTCATATTTATTTTGTTTATTTTTTCATATTTTATTTTACTTATTTATTTCATATTTTATTTTATTATTTTTTCATATTTTATTTTATTTTTTCATATTTTATTTTATTTATTTTTTTCATAGTTTATTTATTATTTATATATTTTATTTTATATCTAATTTTCTAATTTATATTAGATATACTTTGTCTTGTTTTGTTTATTTTATTTGCTATTGTTTTATAATTTCATCTCATTTTTTATTTAAATTGTTTTGATTTTTTTACTTTAGCTTTTATTTTTATAGTATTTTTATTCTTTGTTGTTTTATTTGGATATAATTTTGCACTGTTATTTTTTTGGTAATTTTTAGTTTTACCTTTTTTGTTGATTTATAAATTTTGTTCCTTTTATTTTTTACTATAGACATTTATATTTTATTTACTTTTATCTGATCTAATTTTATTTTTTAAGTATCTATAATTTATTATTCTATTTTTTATTTAATTCAGTTTTTTTCCCCCAAATTTTTTTTATTTAACCTTTTTTTATTTTTTTCCAAATTTTTTAATCTAATTTTTCTTTTTTCGAATAAAAGAAAAAGTTTGTTCAATTAATTTTTGAAAAAAAAAAACAATTTTACAGATTTCTAAAAAAATAAATATTTATTTAACTTTTAGAAATCTTTAAGTTTTATTTTTTTATTTATTTAACGTTTCTTTTTTTCAGTTTACTATTTTTCTTATTACTTTATTTTATTTATGTTTACATTTTATTGTTTTTGTTTTTCAATTTTATAAAATTTATTTAATTTTAAATAAAATCATTTGCAGCGTTGGATGAACGTGTCGTCGATTTTTAAAAATGCCTATTCCAATAATAAATTTTATGTACACAATCGCTCTACTGTGTGGAGTTAGTCTACCACAACTGCAGATGTCACGTATTTACTTTGTACATTATACTCTTTCTTATTCGCACAACTGGGCAGCTAATTTCTTTAGCTCCCCTCACATCATCAACACATCACATCACATCGTTATCAATTTAAGCATAACAAGTAATTTCCGTAATTATTTCAAATTATACACTAGAACTCTTGAGCTACGCCACCATTGCCATGCTAACCATAGGAATAATTTCGCGTGGTATTTAAGATATTATTTAGCAAATTATACTATGTGTGTATGTACTATAATATGTATAAGTATAATGATTTAAGTTGCCAGCGTCGGCCTAACTGACAAGTGCTGTGTGGTATAATTGGAAATTCATGCAGATTTTGTCATGGTTTCGTAAAGTTTTTTCTGTGCCTCACGTTTTTTTTATTTTTTACTATATCTCACTTATTCTTCCTGCTACTACGTACGTACGTACCTATGAGGTATGTATGACTGTAAACATTTACTCAAGATTGATAGTTTTTTTTTTACATTTCCGTTTTGATATTTGTTTTCGTTTTTTTTTTTTGCATTTACTCAAGTGTTCTTATATTATTTTTGCTCATTAAAAAATTTTGCGATTTGCTGCCTGTGTAATTAATTCAATTATTGTTCTTCGCACATTTTGTTTTTGTAGCAATGCAGCATTGTTTTACAAGTGTGCTGATACTTGACATAGGAAGAAGCAAAAATGCAGAAAAATTAAGCACTTGTCGTGGAAAGTTTTACGCTTGCTATTATTATATAATACAGGTGAATAAATAGGAGCATAATTTATATACAGAATGATTTTCTAGTATCTACCACAAAGCTACTATGAGAGCTAATTATAGTCGTACACAAGAAGAGAAAATGATAAAAGAAAAATAACATAAAAATCAAACTTTGTCAATTGGTTGCCCCATCTTAATCAAAATTATTTAATAAAGAAAAAAATAAAAAATAAAAAATTTAAATATATTTTATTTTCTATCGACACCAAAGGGACCTCATTTTTATGTCTATCACTGTATTTACAAGCGCAAGCAAATAATTATGTGCAAAATTATTATTACATTAATTTGTAATGACGCTTGCACTTGAAATTAAAAACAGACAAACAAACTTGAAAAACTTGCAAATAGATGCAAACGCCAGATAATCTCTGGTATTGTTTATTTATTTATTGCTACTCACGAATGAATTCGTGTTTGAAAGTTTATTTTGGCTTATACCTTGGGTAGCGGAGTTAGCTATGGGAATACATACATAAGTAAATACCCACATAAAAAATTTTGTATGAACAACAAACCATATTTAATTATTTTATGAGGGTCCATAACACAATTCATGAGCAAACATTGTTAGCTACGCTTTCAAGTGGGGAAAATGCGCAAAGTGGTAACCGTTGATATAACAAAACTTCTACACCTCACTGTTGGAAAAAAATGTACTAGATTTGTGATAAGATAATATGAAAAGTGACATACAAAGATAAGTTAAAGTTATGTATTTGTCTACGAGGTGATAAGAAAAATTAATGAAACGAAAGGGTAAAGGGAGCGAGATAAAATTTTTAAGGTTGTAGAAAGAAAGATATCGACTATTGTATAGAATTTCAAAGCATAGTTTTTATTAACAAAAAGTGTAAAATAAATATAAATTTTATTACATAAAAAAATCAAATTGTAGACTTAAATGGTGCACTGAAAATTATAAAACCAAAAAAATAAAAAATGCGCAACAATGAAAAAATTCAAAAAAAAATAATTAAGTCAATTTAAAATATTAAAAAATATATAAAATAAATAAAATAAAAAGTTTAAATGGAACTAAATTAAAAAAAAATTGAACACAAATATAAAAATTCCAAGAAAAAGAAATTACAACAAATAAAAAATAATAAAATAAAATATTTATAAAAATTTGCATAAAAAACTGAAAAAATCAGAAAAACAAATTAAAAACTAATTATAAATCAAAAGATATACATAAGTATGTATGTATATATATATCTAAAAAACTTCAAAAATACTAAATAAGATAGCACCGTGCGACAAAAACAAAAAAATCAAAACACACGAAACAATCAATTTACTCATGAAACAATGGGCCAAATATAGTAAAGCTGCGTTTTTAGTTTTTCACTCTGGGGTCAGGATTTTTTTTTGAAGGACTTTTAAATTTTAGAGCTATAATTAATTCAAAAATTTATTTTAAAAAATCAGTGGAACGTACAATAACAATATGGGTACCAACTGAAAGAGAAAATTCCTTAGAATTGAAAAACAATTTTTTTTGTTTACAAGGACGAATAAGTATTGAAAATGCGCTTTTAATAAATTTTATATTTTTTTTTAAGTTAATAAAGGACGAAAACTCGAAGATGTGGTCGTGTGTATATTAATCCTTAATATATAATTTTTTTCAAAAATAAATATTGCAAATTTTCAAAGATATTCAAGGATAAAATTTTAAAAGGAAATTTTCTATAACCAATCGTCCTTATGCACCATTTAATCTATAAAATAAATAATTACATTTCAAATTTAAAAAAATAAATAAATATTGCAAACGTTAAAATTTAATAAAAATTAAAAGTGTATAAAAATCTAAAGTGAATACCATATAAAAAAAAAAATATTTATAAAAATTCAAATGACATTATAAATTATAAAAAAAATCTAAAACAAAAACAGGAAACAACAAAAATTCTCATCGATAAAAATTATAAAAAAAGTTTATAAAATAAAACTAAAAATTACATTTTTAAAAAAAGGAAAGAAATTAAAAGGGTTAGATACTAAAAAATTAAAAAGAATTTCCATAATATTAAAAAATTAGAAAGAATATTAAAAATTAGAAAGGATATTAAATATTAAAAGAGTAGATATTAAAATTTATAAAGAATATTAAAAATTAAAAAGAATGTTAAAAAAGTAAAAGCAAAACTTAAAAAGAATATTAGAAAATAATAAAAATATCAAAAAGGAAAGTAAAAATATTAAAAATTAAAAACAAATTTAAAAAATATCAGTTAAAAAAATATATAAAAACGAAAATAAAAATATGTCACCTATTAAAAAGTAAATTTAACAAAATGATATGGGAATAAAAGAGAAATAATTAAAAGAAAAAATACATTTTCGTATATTTTCCTTCTTCTACTTCTGGGGATCTATGTATCCGTATCCTCCGTAAACGCTTATCAGCTGTACTCTACTGATAAGACTAACTAATGATATAACTTTGTTGGCGAATTACGAGTATGTAGTGCGGAAAATATTGCCAAAGCAAATGTACAGCAATAAAAAAAAAGTTGCTATGCAAATTCCGGTGACATTGTTTGCTCATTTTGGCGAACTAATAAAGTATTTTAACAATACTATTAATACGCTTTTCAAATGTATATTGTCAGCTTTATTCAGCAAAACTCAAAATAGAACAATTCATTTTCAATTTTTTATCGCTGCCTCACATTTAGAAAGCAGAACGGAAGTATTTATTGCAACAAACACAAAAAAAAACATGAAACGAAACAAAATAACAAAAACCAAGTTATTGTAATAAATAATGTGCATGAAGATACAAAAAAATAGCAACAATATTTATGCATGTATGCAGGTTAGGGTGGTCCAAAAATACATGTGAAAAAGTAAAGTCGGAATTTTAATGCTTTCATCCCCTATGATTGTTCTATATCGAAAAAGTATACCCTTATTTTTTTATTTTGAAATTAAAAAAATATTTAGAATAAAATAGAAAAAAATATTCCGATCGAAAAACTATTGATTTTCAAAAAATTCTATACCATTTCTACGAAAAGTTGTTTTTTTCCATACAAAATACATGGAAAACTTTGAGCGTTTTGTGCGACCTCTAAATATTTTTTGATTTCAAAATAAAAATAGGGGTATATATTTCTTTTCGATATACATAGCACAATTCTAGGCGGTGAGAGCATTAAAATTCCCACTTTACTTATTTTGGACCACCCTAATGTAGATACACAGATATATAAATTTACTTATATACATATAATTATGTACATATGTATGTATGTATTGTAATTAAGTTGTAATTGAATGTTTCCGCCGCCAGTAACGTTTCTCTCATCAATTTTAGATTGCCCTCTGCCCTCCCGCTTCCATTGTTTGTTTATTATTTCTCCATTTGTCACTCAAAAAGCCTTTTGTAGCATAATTGGCGGGCGAATATTATTACGATATTATTATGACGAGCTTGTGTACATACAAAAATATATATATATGTAATTGTGTGAACCGGAAAGTCGACAACATAATACCAAGCGAAATGTCATGCAATCAACACCATTTGCGCTATAAATACAATAACAGCTTCCATGACATAAAAAACACATTAACAATAAAAAAAACTAAATGTCGAATGAGAATTGATAAAAAACATTTAAGCTCGCAAACTGTTTTATCTTGATCCAAAAAAATCCTGATACACGGTCACAAATAAAAACCGACCTGAATATATCTGAAGAGCCTCGGATTTTTACTCCTCGGAATCGGATCATGGACTTCGAATATCCAAAAATCTTTGTATAGGGAAGGTGTCTCTACCCAATTTTAGGATGTCCCTTAAAAATACAATGCT
>NW_023458565.1:24561538-24573846 GCF_013731165.1 Rhagoletis pomonella
AGGATGTCCCTTAAAAATACAATGCTGACGGCACTGCAAGACAACAAATCTGTTAAGACGTTCCATGCAAGATGCCAGTCTAGACTCAGATCAGATTGTTTTCAGATGGTATTGACATCCTCGGCCTCAACAAAAGGACGCAACATTTTCCATCTTACAGGAGAAAGGAAACAGGCTGGTGTATTGGTAAACAAGAACAAAAGACAAAAGTGCTTTCCGGCTTGCAGAAAATCATTGGCATAAACGCGACTGTTAGCAGCTGAAGGCACCTTGAAGTAGTGAAGGACGTGGTAAACCTTGGATCTATCAAAAACACAAGTAATAGCGTCAGATGGAGATCAAAAAAAGTCCAACGTTTGCCAACAGCTGCTACTTTGGGCTCAGTAGGCAATAGAACAGCAGCACGCCCTCTCGGTGATCCAAAATTACGCCCTAAAATTTTACAAATTAAGCCTATACTATAATGTAGGGTGATTCAAGGATGATGCAGATCTTTAACTTTGTGAATATTTTTTATTTTTATTTTTTCAGACAATACGTACTATTTAAAGGCTTTGGCAACTTAGTCATAGAGCGATACTCAGTTGAACAAGGCGTAAAACGTTGATGGCGATTAAAAAAAAAAGAAATCATTATATGAGCGATGAAGCATATTTACACCTTAAAGGAAGTTAACAAGAAAAACCACAGGGCATTCAAGAAAAAACGATGTAGCCATAACGAGACACTGTTTGGTGTGGTCTTTGGGCTGGCGGAGTTATCGGATAATGTTTTTTCGAGAAGGATGCCGTTATCGAGACATGATAGCAAATTAGATGGCATGGACTAGGACAAAATATGATTTCAACAGGACGATGCACTTGCCACATAGCGCATGAAAGAATTGTAGTTCTCATATATTGTCATAAAATTAATTCCACACTCCCAGGAACTTGCAATTTAAATACATGTACCACATTTCAAAATATTTTAAATACATAGTTTGAATGTACGGTGGCAAAAATGTTTTCATTTTAATTAAAATATTCTACGTGCCTACTTATATGAATGTATATCGGTATATATATACATATATATGTATAATTATGAACGCTTGTATGCAAAGTGGCCTTTAAGTATGTTGTTGATTGCTTTTAATAGGCTAAAGAATGCACTGTGAAAAAATATTTCAATGGCAACAATGCACAATCAATTACAACTGGAATGCAAAGAGAAATGCGAAAAATTAAATGGATTGTATTTTCCGATTGAGTCATAAAACGTACGACACAAAAAAAAGCAAATCTAGTAAATACAGAAAAATATTTATCACAGTCGCCTAGTAGTTAATAAAACAAAAAAAATAAACGCCTGCCTGCCTTATTTTGCATTGCAATTAATAATATAAAATAAAAGCTTAATGTTGGCAGCGCGCTTCCTCCACAACTCTACAACTCTACAATTTAAGGTGCGCTTCTCTTGTTGATGTTTTCCTTAAAAGGAATTGCATTACATCTTTTAATTTTATTGATTAACTCCGTCACTGTGATGCGAGATTCAGCGTGGGTTATCCGTATTGCCATGTATGTATGCTTGTATGCTGTCATAACTCTCGCTTTCGAACCAACGAGTACGGATGTCGCCGGTAAGCTAGTTTGATGGTATTTTGCTTATTGTAGGGCAGAGGTTGCTAAAAATAACCGATACAACTCATACGATCCGTCATATTTTCACACTCTGACGTCATTTGAAAAAAAAAACACACCTCCATACTTGCACCGAAAAAGTCAATCCCACAGATTATTGAGCTTATTATGAGGGCTGTTCTAATTGGTTAAATTGACTGGAATGGCATGGCCGCACTGCACTGCACTTGGGAATTGTTGTAGTGAACACAAAAACGGAGGAATAAATAAAAACAAAGTTAAAAAGAGATATGTATGTGTATGGGAGCAGTTTTTGCATACGGATAGGTATATTAATGTACATACATATATCTCTATATATTACTAAAATTGTGCAGTTTATGCACCAATCGTTGGCTTTGAGTAAACACACACGAAGCAGCAATGCGTATGCGATTTTAAAATACCAATTATGTATGCATGAAAATATTTATATGATAACGACAGATACTCGTACAATAGCAGCAATCATTCGCGTATGTATGTATTTGCACATATCTGAATCAAAGGAGTGTCATTTCCCTGCTGCGAAATTTCTACTGGTTGTAAATTGCATACTACTAGTTTACTTTTGAGCTTAACTAGGTCGAGTTCATTTTTTTACCACACTAGCAACTACTTAGCAATTTTTACCCGCCGTTGTCCTAGTAGCGTTATTCATATTTTATTTCATTATTAATTTTTTATATATGTTTTGCAAAGGAGAATCATAATTATAAGTATTTTATTAATTGGAATAATTTTCATTGAATTATTTTTTTTTTGTATTTGTTTAACTTACATTTTTAAGTTCATTCTAAATTATATCTCTGACCGAAGCAGCTCCAACTCAGCAAACTATTTTAAATTCAGTTTTTTACAAACTGATGGCTTATTCATCAAAAATAAAGTAGGTTTAAAAAATTTTAAAAATTTATGTTTTTATACATTTTTCAGTTTATAAACCTTTTTTAAAGCTACTTTATTTTTTATGAATAACAGCCAGTTTCACCAAACTATTTAAGTGGAAATTAACTTTAATTTTCGAATTTTCGGTTTCACCAATCAATTTTAATTTTGATTTAAGTGACCTATGCTCTGCACTTAAATAAAAGTTAAATCAGAATAACCACACTCAGAGGTGTTACACGTTTAATCACCTGATCATTGTGTAACTGCTGCTTACTTGTATACCAGCCCTGCTTTTACAACACAGCGTGCCAAAGCTTTCAAAAGCTCTCAGTACAAATGAAAGCGAAAGCTAGTCCTAGTCTGTTTTACAACCACTTTTTACTCACTTAAATAAATAGTTTATTGAAACTGAAAATTATTTAAATGAGAATTAAATACAAAATTAAATTTAAGTTAATTTCCACTTAAATAGTTTGGTGAAACTGGCTGTAAGGCTAGAAAAATAAAATTTTATCAATTTTTGACAGTGATTTTTAATTTTTTTGCAAGCGAATTTAAATTGTTTAATTTTTATTAATTGCGTAGCTATATTTTTTAAAAATTAATACTTAAAAAATAATTAATAGCACGTATTTTAATTTAATTTTTTACAAAATATTTTTTTTTTTCATTTAATTAAACTTTTTATTGTATTTATTTATAAATTTTTTGCGAGCGGATTTGGTTTTATATAGATTTGTAATTATGTTTTTTTTTTAGTTTTTTATTTACCGCTGTAGCCGAGTGCTTAGAGGTGCATCTAACACTCGGCAAAAAAAAAAACTTTTGAAAAAAATCTTTTTCTTAACAGCGGTCGCCGCTGTAGGTCCCTTCATTTGTGTAACAAGATCAGGGCGCACACCACAAATTTGAGGAGAAGCCCGGCTAAACACTTAGCAAATGTGTAAGTGCCAAAATATTTTTATTATAACTCGTTATTGCAATTTTTTAATCTAAGATTTTATTGCAATTTAAATTTAAAAAAAAATTAAGTCTTCAAATGTCATTACAATTTAAGTTGTACGTTTTTATTTTTTTACTAAAATAAAATTTGTAAAATTTTAGATATTATTTAAGTTATTATTTTTTATTAATATTTTGTATTGTAATTTTTTCACCTAAGCGTTAAATGCAATTATTTTATTTTCATTATTTTTCAATGTTTTTAGACAATTTTAATTAAAACACAGGATTTTAATTTTTTCATTTGACCTCGAGCTGACACAACTAACAAATTAAGAAGTAAAAGGTCGCCAAAACCATCAACATTTGAAAATATACTTATAAATTTGTTATTAAATAATTTCTTTTTTATTTTAACTTTTTTTTCTACTTTAAAACATTTTTTTATTTATTTATTAATTTCTTAAACTAAACTTAAATTCATACGCACAAAAAATATGAATGAATGATTCCAGGGTTAAGTAAGTTCGACGATTTTTTTTTATGTGGAAGCAAATAAGCAACACCTTCAACAAAAAAAAAATACCATAAATCACTTCATCACTTTATTTTACTAAAATTGAATGGGCTAGAAAAGTGCATACACTAAATCTTTCTTAGAAATCTGATTAAAAAGCTTGCAATTTTTACGAAAATATGTTGAATTTTCTTAACAAAAAAAACTTAATGTTTACAAAAAATTATTAACATTAAATAGCAAAAAATAATTTCTTAAAACTTTTCAATATGTTGTGCGTTTATAATTATGTACCCCCGATTTTTTCCTGTTGGGTATATTTCAAAGTCTATTTTATGTGTAAATTTTATGAAAATCTCTAGCGTTGTTGTGAAAATTGTGAATAATTCGAAATGAATTCAAGCGTCGAAGGGAGAGAAATATTTAATCTGGTGAAAGTGTGAAAAATATGCATAAATAAAGATAACAGCTTTGGGTATGTACATACATGGGTTTCAATGCATTTAATTGTGAACTGCATTTAGGTATTCAATAGTTAAAAAAAACTGGGATGTTTGATTTTTGGCAATTATTTTTGTTGACGTTGTATGCTCGACAATTTTTTTTATGGAAAAAATGCGATTTTTAGTATGTAACATCAAACTTTCACTTCATTATACCAAAATAGTATGGGCTATAAAACTGCATACCTAAAAGTTTTCTAAAAAAAGCTGAATAAAAAGTTTGAAAGTTTGGTGAAACAATTTTTGAATTTTTATAATTTGTACACAAAGTTTGAAATTTGCATTAAGTGTTTTTTGTTAGATAATCAGCTATAGTTTTATAGGGAAATGAATTAACATTAAACAAACAAAAGAAAAATAGGCAAAAATGTTGAAAATATCGCGCCCCTATTAAATATTTTGTAGACAATTGGGTGTATGTATGTATGCAGTATGTACATAAAATTTAAGACACAAACGCGAGAGTGTGATTTCACAACTTTAAAGAGGGCAATATATTTTAATTGAAGATTTTTTTTTCATCGAAGTTCATATGTAAGGAGTAAATATTTATTTATTTACGAAAGTTTGTGGCCGCACGGGATTCTATGTACATATGTATGTATGGAAGTGGCGCTGCCATATGCCACACATCAAATGGGTGGTGCAACGCCAACAAACAAACAAACAGCCCAACATAGCACGCACATAAGAAAGAATGGCTTGCGTCAACATGACATTCAACTTTAGGCAATTTGTTCGACGTCAACTGAGAATGGCTAGCCAAAGAAAATACATATATGAAAAATGTACATTTCTGTGTGCGCGCATTAAACTGATGGACAGTCACTCAGATGCATTGGGTGAACATTTAGTGCAACAACAGTATGTAGTAGGAAAAAAAACACAAATACAATGGACAACTATTTAGCCACTGAATAGCAGCTTCCAATGAAAGTCAGCTGCAACGAAGCGTCATTAAACAAATCGACTCAAGCGTGACGAATATGAAAGGGGACAACATTGAGTAATTTACTTACATACAGTCGGTGTCAAATGTAAGTGTATTTTCATGAAAAATATAGTACATTCAATAACATAAACCAAAAAAAAATCAAAGTGACACACGTTATATAAAGTTCACAAAAATTCAAACAATTTTTATCAAAATTTCAAAATTTGTATTCAGTATTTCTAGAAAATTTTCACCGTTGATTTTTTAGAATTTTTTTTTATGGAGGGTGTTGGGCATTTTCTTCCATATAAAAATAGATTTTGATCACGCTACAAAACTGCATACTCGAAAATTTTTTAGAAATTCTGAATAAAAATTTTGAAATTTTGAAGAAAATTGTTTGAGTTTTTGTGTACTTTATATAAAGTCTGAAACTTTGATTTTTATGGTTGATGTTATAGAACGAACTATATTTTCATAAATAATAAATGAAAAACGTTTTTCATGAAAATAATTGTGAATTTTATATTACAACAAGGTATACACCTACATTTGACACCGACTGTACATGCTTGCCTTTCGCTTATTGCACCTAATCAATGTAGTAGTAAATATGTAGATGTCTGAGCATACAAGCGTAGTTCATTAGTTGCTTGTGATTAAGTGAAATAGTTGGCCCTTAAGGTCAATCAGAAGAGTCGTTACATGAATGGGGAAGAGTAGGAGATTAAATAATGATGGTCAAGCAGGCTGCAAATGGCGGTGGTGAGGCGCAATCAATGGTCAGAGCTGCAACAATTTTCTATGCTTCAAGCAACTGGTCCGCTGGGCAGCTGTGCTGTGCTGACATACATCATTGAATAGCTTCAAAAAAGAGAGCTGTTATGAGAAATTATGCTTAGGCTAACTCAAGCTTGAATATTCATTAATTGCGCCAAGTAGACAGCAGTCAAAACATAGACACGCATGCGCCTGGTGGTAAAGAAGACCGACTTATAGATACAGCATAAAGCGTATAAAATGCATATGAAGTAATAAACATTAATTGAAAGTAAATATAAAACAACAAAAAAAAATATTTAAAAAATTAAATTGCAGCATTTTAAGCATAAAAAATTAAATTTCACTTTACCAAAAATTTAAAAATACGAACTGAAAACGACAAATTCCAGACATGTTAGACCAAAAGCCTTAACAAAAATCTTTAGAAAGAGCATAAAAAAATGCATCGAATTAAAATTTACAAAACCAACAACAAATACACCTTACAACACAACATTGATTAGCTTATTAAAGTGAAAAAAATAATAATAAACAATTATTTCTTCAAGCATGCCGCATGAAAATAAAATATACCTAAGTATGTGGAAAAAAGTGAAACCGTGTACAGCAGATTTAATTATTTATGTAAAAATCATCAAATACTTAAGAGAAAATAGTAGATAGTATGCACCAAAGTAATTTGGGCGATTTTTATTTTATTTTGTTTACCTTAATTTTCTTAGTTTTTTTTAACTCTTTTTTTGTTACTGTAAATCATGGCAACCAACCAGCAAAAGCGCAGTCGTGTCTAAACATAATTAATAGCTTGTAGACGAAAGGCAACCAACCTGTAATGATAAGAAAAAAGAGAAAATATATTTTTTAGTTATTGGTTAACAGAAATTTTAAGCTGATAGAGAGTGAAAGATGTTTTCTTTTCTGAAAATATGTATGTATGTAGTTAAAAAGCAACGTGCCAAAGGACTGAAATTTTTTTTATGAAAAAAAATCTGTGTATGAACAGAGAAATTTTAGCTAAAAGTACGGTGTTAGGATTGTTGTTTCAGCTTCAACAGCAACGCGCCGCTAAAAGGTTACAGTTGCAAACAATGTGAAGGAAGTCTGAAAAATATGAGCATTTTTATTACATAGTAGCCTGATGATTGAATGCCCATCGAATTACGGAGAGGAATGTGAAAGCTGCATTGCGCCCGCTTCAATCAACCTTCCACAAACCTTAAATGAACCTACCCAGCTTTTGGTGAAAACACATTCTCTGTTGACATTTCGACTCGGAAGTTCCGGCGTGAAGTTGCTCTAGTCATTAAAGTGGTTAAGAATACATGTTTTACATGAGGTTAAATATACGAAATTATGCGGATTTAATGGCGAGTGCGATATTTTTTCTATGCTAACTATCGAAAATCTATTGGGAGTAACAAAATCAGAGCAGTGTTGCCAGTTTAGCCGTTTTCCGGTTAGATTTAGCCGGTTGCTATAGCAAACAGCCGGAGAAATTTTGGTTTAGCCGGCGGCCGATTTGTTAGCCGTTTTATAATAAAAAATTAGTCGGTTTTAGCCGATTTTGGTATAGGCCTTAATTTCTTAAAATTCAAATATGTACATGCATTTTAATTTTTATGAATTAAGTGACCTAAAATCTTTTAGAAATGCCTAGCCTTATCTCGGAGAAAACTTTCGTGTCGGATGGTGTTATATAAAATTGAAAACCAATTTTTTCTAATGCAAAATATCTTAAAATACTGGGTCGATTTCAATGATTTTTATTTTATTTATTTTAAGCGAATGCTTATAATTTTTTTCATGAAACACATAAATCTAAATTTCACACTTTGGCCAAAAATTAGAAAAATTCGGCAAATTTTCACCAAATTTTTAACTTTTTAATCAGCATTTTTAAAAATTTGAAATTTTACTATAATAAAGTGCAAATTTAATATAGCTGGCACGCGCCGTTGATATTGGCAATTTTTTTTTTGTCGGTGTTCCGAATTTTCTTTTTCATATCAAAAATGGTCGAACAGAATTTGTATGGAAAACACCCGTAACACAGTTATACAAAAAAAAATACCAAAAATCAACGGTAACCATATTATAGAAAAATTTAATAGACTAATAAACTGCATAAAATAATTTTTCTAAAGATGCTGATTAAAAAGTTGCCAATTTTGCAGAATTTTAATAAATAAAATAAGGAAAAATAGCCAAGAATTGTTAAAATCTCGCGTCCCATTTTATATTTAGGTAACTGTATTTTTTCCAAAGAAGGACGAAGCGGGGACTTTCTTAATACAAATAAAGCAAAACTCTCTGGGAAGACAATACCTGTGAATAATTGTATTAGCATGTGCAGAGAGTGAGTGGTCATTAAAAAAAACAGGCTAAGCAAAAGTGTCATACTTTCTACTAATATAGCCAGTGCAAATGTTACAATATAAGAAAGATGTAACGACAGTTTCCTTTGTTAAACAAAAATTATTTGTAATGAATTTACCAGTCTCTGTTTGTTTGATTTATTTAATAAATTTACTAGTCTTTCTACTTGTAATTTATTTAAATAAAACATGTGATTTTTAGTTGAAACATTTTAGCCTTTTTAGCCGATTTTTTTTTGTCAATTTAGCCGGTCGGCGCAAAAAGTTCTGGCAACACTGGTTCAGAGGCAGCACAAGTGAAAGGAGCTTTTGTTTTTGGACACGCAAAAAATTAGCAAAACACAAAACAGCGGAGCAAATACATAAATTATAAGCACCTGTCCGAATGAGTGACTTGTAACATGGCTCACTAGCCACACAAGCCGACGACGATGGCTGGCACACAAGGCAGTCAACTCTACTACATAGCAAGTAACTACGTAAAGTAATACGAGTACTTGCATACGAACATAAACACGACATACATAGAGAGACACGCTGATGTTGCATGCCACAATCTCGCAATAAGAAAAACAATATTTTTAATGCTATTTTTAGTTTTTCAATTTTCACCACGACTTATGTTGTTAGAAATGGCTGTGAGCGTGTATGAAACGTGCTGGAGGCAGTGTTGCCAGATTAAGTAGCCTAAAAATCTTAATTTTTTTTCAAAAAAAAAACCTCAAAATAAGATTTTAAAGCTAAAAAAATCGTTTCGATCCCAAGAAATCTTCATTTCAAAAAACCTCGAAAGAAACACGTAATCCTATATTGGCTTTACGGCAGCAAATAGCCTTTATTATGTTGACCCAAAAAAAAATAAAAAAAATTTAATGTTATAAAATCCTTTTTTATACATCTTAAACTAAAAATTAATAATTCCTTCGTGGCATCACAAAGTTTGTACTACAGTTTGTTTTCTAAAGGCTTAAACAGACGGCAGCGTTGATCCGGATTAACTCTGACTTAATCCGGATCAACTGCAGTTAATTCCCGAGTTGATCGGGATCAACGTTGCCGCCTGTTTATGCTTAAGTCATACATGAGTTTACAAATAATAGACCCACGCATATAATACTCATGTACATTGAAAAAAAAAACGCGTGTATACACCGGCGAAAATATACATAAATAGGAACGTGATATTTTAGCAGAAGTTAAGAAAATTCGACAAAGTTTCATAACAAAATTTTAGCGTGTCGCCGCAATGCGCATTTGAACTCGAGCTAATAGCTTCTGAACCGTGTTGAATGTCCGTATATACACGATCTACTTCAAAACGTTTTTAAGTAGATTTTTTTTTCTTCTTTTTATAAATTTTATTATTTTCCTCCACTTTCTAACTCTCCAGTAGAGTATGTATATGTTTTACTGTGCGAGAGAAGAAGGCAGATAATAGTGTATTCATCATAAACAACATTTTTTTTCTGCCTTCATTTGCTGGTTCCCATGATGTAACAAGGATAACATTTTAAAGTTCACAATTTTAACTTAAACTTTAAAAATCTTACAACACACACAAAAATTTTCATTATGACGATAAATATTTTCAGTGTAAGAAATCGTAATTTTGAAGATAAATCTTCACTTATGGCAACGCTGGCTGGAGGTTGCGCTTGCAGCACATTAAATCACAAAAACAACAGCAACTATAGTATTTAGATAACACCACCAGCACTCTCAGCGTACAGTTATTGCAAAATGTTAACATATCAATTGCATGCAGCGAACAGCAAGTAACAAGTCAAATGCACAACATTGGCAGCGACCAATCGAGCTGTAAAAAAAAATAAAAAATTAGAGAAAAACACACGCCAGGCAAAACAGTTTGTCGCAAAGTTGTTTGCTGGTTGTAGTCACTTTTGCTTTTCAGATTTTTTTTTTTTAGTTTTTTATATTAATGCAACTTTTTTTCTGTCGACGGTGACACTTTTACAACAAGAAACTTTAAATCATGTACCCTTGTGGTCAGCTGATTTAGTCAATTGACATTTTGACTAGTATTGGTTATTTTTCTTTTGTTTATTTAATGTTTATATTTTTTTTATAATTTTTTTATTTAACCAGCGCCACATAAATGAATATTTCAAACTCCGTTCAAAAATTATGAAAATTCCATATATGTAATACTTCTATATTGGCAGTAAGCTAACTTCTCAATGTGTAAGCATTCCGAAATCAAAGCGAGACAGTCTAGTACCATTTTTGTCAATGTATTGTGTACTTTAGTGCCGTTTTTGTATATGTGTTGTGTACATGTTTATTTATAAACGTATGTGTGGAGTATTACATATATGGAAAATTCAACAAACTTTAACATTTCCTCCCAAGAATTTTAAACTTTTTATTCAGAATTTTTAGAAAATTTTTGGGTTTGCAGTTTTTTTAGCTCATTAAATTTTAGTAGGTTAAAGTGCTACTTTCAAGACGCTAGAAAATCGCGTTGAAGTGTATAGGTGCAATACCGTATTCCTCGGACTCGGACTAGTAAAACTGTCAAAAAATAAAAATTCGCTCAGAGCGAGAGAGTAACATTGAAAAGTACGGGATCGCTTTCTAGTAAAAAATTGTAACTTCTGTCAACTTCAACATAACCTCCAAATTTTGGTTGTAAATTTTTGCTTAGTATGTATGTAAACATACTCAGCTCACACATGTAAATAACAAAAAATACTTTCAAATTCATTAGAATCCACTTAAACAAGTAATTAAATACTTTTCAACATGAATTAGCAGAGTGCACTTTTCTTTTGTTTACAATTTGGTTGCCAAACACACTACAGCTTATCGTTTGACACATTTACCAGAATTTACCAGCAAAAAATTCTCGGACTAAAACTGGTAACTTCTGACAGAGAGAGAACCGTATTTACTCTCTTTTTTGTCCTCTCAATAGTCAGAGAACCGAGTACGGGATCGATTTCCAGTAAAATCTGACTGATTCTGACTATTTCTGACTAGTCCGGACTCGTACGGGATCGCAACTTATGTAAATGTTGCGGAGAAATACTGAAAAGTATATGTATGTATCAGAGCTGTAAAACTGTGAAATCATATGAAATTAAAAATCATCAATTTTATGTTATTATGTTTTCATTGAATTTTTCCTTGTTGGGGAATGTGGCTTATAATTTTCCAATTCTACATTCACTCAAAGTAGATACGATTGCACACATTAACATATTCAAAGAAAGATTGAAAAAACTGAATGACGAAACATTAACTTTTAACACTGAATAAGCATTCAGATGAATGCAGCTTTTGCTATGTGTGCACACATTCATTCAGTACCAATCAATCGATATAAATATTCTAAATACACAAAACCCACTGAAAAATACGCAAGGTTGAATTTTATTGAACAGATTTCAAAATTTCAACACGAAAAATAGTTTATTGAGCGTTATCACTAATTTGTTTCACTTAAATTTGTACAAATATTTATAATAAATGAAAATATTAATTAGAGAAATATTTTTTCTGCCAAGAATGTCATTATGAAAAATGTTAATTATTAACGATTTTTACATCTCTGTTTCGAAAATTGTCAGCTTTCTAAATAAGTATTACCAATGTACCAATAAAAGGTATGTGCAGAAATTATTACATATGGACATACCTATATATCTACGTTAAAATAAGTAAACAAATTTAAGCGCT
>NW_023458565.1:24573946-24575880 GCF_013731165.1 Rhagoletis pomonella
TTTTATTAACTCTGTATAATTCCAGTTTAGCTTTTATGAAATGTTGACGCAACTACCGTTTGAGCTAGCTGTAATGGAAGCTAGTGGTTAGCGTTGTTTATGTCCATAGCCAATTGTGTGTTTTGAATTGTTAAAATGAAACCGCAAAGTGAATGCTTTCAAACATGTTTCCATACATTTTCTATGTGTGTTCAAACATACATACATATGTACATACATACATATTTCATGTCTCCATGTCTTTTGGTTTCGTTAGCACAAATATGTATTTGTTTTTTTTTTTTTTTGTTTAACTAATCAGTTATCTGCCATTACATATCAGTTTATATTTGGAGCACTTTTTTTATGGGTTAAGTGTAGGTTGGAATTACGCGAATGCCAATTTTTTTTTTGCGGTCGAAAAGCTCCAAAATTGGGAGCAAACTTTTTGGTTTTGTAAGCGTATTGCTGAAAATTAGTCAAATAGGCGTCAAATCCGCCTGTGAAATGCATGGCACAAGAGTGTTTAGTATATAGAAATGGATTCAATGTACATATATGTATATATTGATAACTAGTAATGAGTAATATCTGCAATTGGCGTAAACAAACTGCAATGACTGCGAAAAACTTTCATTTTTATTTGTCTAAGAAATTGTTGATTTCATTTAAATCTTTGCATAATCATCGTTGAACAGTAATAATTTCCATACGTCCATCAATTAGACCACACCTACGAAAATAATGTTATATCCAGGAAGTTTGTGGACCTAAATGCTGACAGAAAATCAAAACATGTCTTTAGTCTACAGTGGTGGTCACTAAATTATTTAAGGTTTTAAAGGTTTTTTCTTTCCAAAAGATTTCATTACTAATATGTAATTTTCTGGAAGTGTGACTCACTAAGGAGCTAAATAGTGGGAAAATCATCTTCTTAGAACACCTCATCTTTTACTAGATATATTTCCGGAAATGTGTCTCCAGTATATTTAATATCCTGAATTAGCTGTCGCCGTTATTTTTTTTAAGTTCTTAATTTTTCATCGAAATTTTTTATTGTTATCGAATTTTTTTTATCGAAAATTGTATCCTTGCCGAAAACATTTAGTTTTTAAAGAAAACTCAATTTTTATCGAAAGCAATTTATTCTTATCGAAAACAATTTATTTTTATCAAAACCTTATATTTTATATCCCTAACATGTTTTTGTTTTTTATTGAGCACATTTTATTTCGATCGATTATTATCGATAATGTTATAACAGACCTATTTTGTTCGATAACATTTTATTTATTTTTATCGAAAACACTATTTTTATCGATACAATTTTAAATTAGCAATTGTGTTGAGCTCATTTCTAATGAAAAATGTTGCTGAAAAACTACAAAAGGTAATGCAAGGCCCAGTGAGCTCGATAAAGAAGTCCGATGAGGAGACGTGGTGATCTCAGCCATAGCAGCTATAACTTCTACGATGTGTAGATTATTGTTGTTTCTCCACGATATTTTTCCGTAGAAACGACCTCAAGCACAATAAAATTGTTGAATATAATTGTTATTAGGTAAAAAAAAACAGCTAAATTTTACCTGATCGTTTATTTTTTTCTTCATTGTATCGAAAAAAAAAATTTTGTTATCGAAAAATTTTATTTTAACCGAAAACGTTTGGCCCTTTTCGAAAACTTTTATTGTGATCTATAAAATTTAATTTTGAACGATACAATTTTATTTTGTTGTTGGGAAAAAATGTTTTGCCTTTGTCGAAAACATTTTATTTTGATCGCTAAAATTTAATTATTAACGATAAAACTTTATTTTGAAACGATTAAATTGTATTTTGATGGGAAAAAATTGTTTTTATCGATAACATTTTAATTGATCGTAAATATTTTTTTATCGACAACATGTTTTTTGTTTTTATCGATAACATATCCTTTTGTTTTTATCGATAAAATC
>NW_023458565.1:24575890-24576149 GCF_013731165.1 Rhagoletis pomonella
TTTAATTTCTAGGAAGTGTTAAAAAGTCTACGCAAAAGTTCAAATATTCCCAGCAAATTCGATTTGTTTTCTAAACGTCCCGTGCAGTTCGACTATTATCCACGTTCGCTTAGCGTCAGACGCAATGTTGCACGCAAACTACGAAATCGAAATTTGATGCCACGCCAGGACAGGCGAGGCAGGGCATCCGTCAATCCAAGAATTTGGCAAAATTTCAATCAAATTCAAACGGAGCGTCGTTGGTGGCTATGAATTATCT
>NW_023458565.1:24576249-24585521 GCF_013731165.1 Rhagoletis pomonella
AAGATATACACATGTAACCATAAGTGGGCGTGGCTACGCCCATTTTCAAAAAAATGTTAATATTCTTATTTTTCATCTAAAATTTATTATAAATATCAATTTTGAGTGAATTATCTTCAGTAGTTACTAAAATATCGCAGTTTTTGTATTTCTGAAAATTACCGTTATATGGGAGGTAGGCGTGGTTATTGTCCGATTTTGCCCATTTTCAATACCATCCGTCCTACGCCCGAAAGAAGTGCACATACCAAGTTTCGTTAAGATATCTCAATTTTTACTCGAGTTATCGTGTGCACAGACGGACAGACGGACGGACGGACGGACAGACAGTCACCGCTTAATCGATTTCTCTTTTCATCCTGATCATTTATGTATACATTTGTCTATATCTATCTCGATTCGTTTTGCCTGTTACAAACAACCGTTATATGAACAAAGTTGTAATACCCTTGTGCACAAGTGCGCTCGGGTATAAAAATTGGGCTTAAAACCAGACAAGGAATTCCAGTGCAACTTCAAGTAATAAATTTTCACATATGGTTCGAAGATCAATTTCAAAGAGCTGCTCATTTCGCTTACCGGACTACTATGGTGTCTTCCATGTTGAGATTTTAGCCCGTTGTAGATAAATTCGCAGCCGATACAATTGGTACGATGTTTTTATTTTCGGTGGCAACCAAACTGTAATTAGAACTGTAAGCTCCGTCACGATTAACCAGAAAATTATGCCGATCTCTGCAGATCCACACCGTTCGATCGATTTTCCAAAATGAGGCGTCAAACTAAAAGCCTTGCACAATAGATGTGCAATAAGGTTTTGCTTTTTAGAAAAGAGTTGCCACCTTTTAAAAAAATTATGCTCAAATTATTTTAAAAAATTTGGCTAGGTATCAATCGAACTGGTTTTTAAAAGCTTTGTTTCTTAGCTGAACTAATGGAGGGTTGCCACCTGTTAAAAAAATCATATAAGGTAAGAGAAATATGTATCACCATATGGGTGACATACGAAAGGGGTTTCCGAAAGTAGTAGTTTGAAAATATTTTGAAGAGGGTTGCCACCTGTTTGAAATGTCGAATTTAGTTTACTTATTCACAAGTTATACAAAATATCATAATATGGATGTCAAACAAAGGAGTTTTAAGAAATCTTTAGTTTGAACGCTAACAATATTTTTGCGGTGTTGGAAGAGGGTTGCCACCTGTTTAAAATGTTAAATTTAAATTATTTTTTAAGTTAAATGAATTATTAAAATTGGGTATCAATCGAAGGAGGTTTGACAATTTTTATACCCGAGCGCACTTGTGCACAAGGGTATTACAACTTTGTTCATATAACGGTTGTTTGTAACAGGCAAAACGAATCGAGATATATATAGACAAATGTATACATATATAAATGATCAGAATTAAAAGAGAAATCGATTGAGCGGTGACTGTATGTCCGTCCGTCCGTCTGTGCACACGATAACTCGAGTAAAAATTGAGATATCTTAACGAAACTTGGTACGTGCACTTCTTTCGGGCGTGGGACGGATGGCATTGAAAATGGGCGAAATCGGACTGTAACCACGCCCACTTCCCTTATAACGGTAATTTTCAGAAATACGAAAACTGCAATATTTTAGTAACTACTGAAGATTATTCACTCAAAATTGATATTTACAATAATTTTTAGACGAAAAATAAGAGTTTTATAAATTTTTGGAAAATGTGCGTAGCCCACTTATGGTTACATGTGTATATCTTGGTAACCGCTGCACCATTTTTTTCCAAACTTGGCACAGTTATTAGCCTTGCTACAGCATACCAAATGGCCGAGAATTTTTAAAATCGGACAATAACCGCACCCACATCCCATATAACGGTAATTTAGAGAAATATAAAATCTTCGATAAATCAATAAATATTAAAGCTAATTTACTCAAAATTGATGCTTGCAACAATTCTTTACCAAGAAATACGTTTATGATAAAATTTTGAAAAATGCTAAGTGGACTCCGCCCGAACTTAGATTTTCTTACTTGTTTTCGATATAGAACAATCGCAGGGGGTGCAAGCCTTAGAATTCCAACTTTACTGTTTTTGGACCACCCTAATGTACATCCATAGATACATATATTAAGCTGCTGTAAGCTCCAACATTTTATACAGCAAGCACAGCAGAAATGGAGGGTCATTTATTGGATGCATTACAATCCCCCTTACCCTCTATTCTCTTATTTTCCATGATACATAAATGCTTAATAACTTCACACGAGACTCAAATTGTTGGCATTTTGTGGGAAAGTATTTGTTATAGCATGCTGCTTCCGCTGCTCCATTAGCATTTCGAAATATTAAAAAAAAAAATACGGCACTTAATAAATATGCATGTATTTGAAAAGATACAGTCGAAAAAACGCTAGCAATGCAGCGGCAAAATGAATTACAAATTTTAAAGATAAAAATTAATAAATGCAAATTAAAAACCACAAAGCGAAACGAAAACGAGAATTTTGTTTGGTATGTGAAAGCACTTTGACGGCCAATTTTATGCGAAAAAATCGTGAAGGCGACGAGGGGATGAACAAATGCTGGTGCGTAATAACGATAAATAAAGCCAAAATATTTGAATTAGCGAGTTATTTGTGAGTGCGCGTTTGTTTTGTGTTTGTTTTGTTTAAACAAAGCCTCATATTTGTGCTTAAACAACACAAGTGAGCGTCAATCATCAAAAAACGGTTTACCACAAAAAGGCAAAAAAACTAACAAACAATTTTAAGTTCGAAAACAAGTGCAGGGTTGTGAGCGCACGAAAAGAGCATAAAAAATTAGCGTTGAGTATGAAAGTCAGTAAAACCAAAAAAAAAAAAATTTAAATGCTCCAAAAATTAGCACTGGAATTTTTTCAGCAATTTAGCCAGTTGGCGCAGACACCTCATACTGAGGCAGTCTTTCATAACACTTGGCGAGTTATTTGTTTAAGAAATTAGACTTCATTTAACAGAGGAGAATGACAGACATGGCGCATAAGTCATCAGCCGTAGTAGGTACATTTATTACCTACCTAAAATGTGGGACACTATGAGTCCTCTAATTACAACTTTTTAACAGGAAAGGAAGTCTATTTCTACTTTTTTTTTGGGGAATTCAGCAATAAAAGAAAAGGTTTTTAAAAACAATCCACGCTCGTGGTATTTAATTTTCTAACGACCAGCTACTCAACAGCCGTTGACATCAACACGCAGTAAATTAAAATTTACTAAGAAAGCTAAAACAAAAACTCAAAAAAAGTAAAAAAAAAAAATATCAAAACATATTTTCATTGGTGCATGTGTACTTAGAAGCGCAAGTTGAAGGAGCTATATACATACATACATACTAATCCGCTCGACTACTTGTATACTCATGGAATATTAAGTAAGTGCACGAGCGTGTACAGGTTTTTGTTGTTATTTTCGAGTTTAGACAATTTCGCATGAATTGTGTACGTATACATTTTTCTTTTTAATTTGTTTTATTGCTTGCAGCAGTTACGGTATTCGCGCGATGTTGGCTTGCTTCGAGGTTTAGTGTTGAAAACCAGACAAACAAAAATTTGTGGCTTCCGAATTTTTTGCTGTTTTAAATAAATTAAAGGTTTAGTGAAAAGCTGTATGAATAAAGTGGAATAGCGAAATTAAGTTGAATTATATTTGCCATTTCTTAAAAAAAAAAATTTTATTTAAATTTATTTTCTTAACTTAATTTTATTTTTTTATTAACTTTTATTTTTCTAATTTAATTTCTTTAATTCTTTAATTTCATCTAATTTTTCAATTTTCATCTATTTTTTTAATTAAATTTTGCCTTTTTAAATTGAATTTAACCTTTTTTTATTTTATTTAATTTTTATAATTTGAATTAACTTTTTGAAATTGAATTCAACCGTTTTTAATTTCATTTCAATATTTAATTAATTATTATTTTTTATTTCATTTCATTATTTTAACTTAACGTGATCTAATTTTTTAATTTAATGTATTATTGCTGCTTTTCCACAATAAGCTTTTCATTAAAAACGGCCTCAAGCTCAATTAATAAATTGTTAAATATTAATGTATGTAACGTAGTTAAATTTTTTATTTTAATTCCATTCAATTTATTATCTTTTTTGTAATTGATTCTGGTATTATCGCTTGCGAAGGGAATCAATTTGGCGAAGCGAACGGTTTGACGAAGCGAATTGATTGGCGGACGCAAGCTAAATATGTATTAAGCTTGTACCAGCTTGTGCAAGTTCTTTGCATCGCAAACACTCTTAATGTATTCGCAAGTGATAATACTACCCTTAATTTCTTTTTATGTTCATTGTAATATTTATATTTTATATAACATTGATCCCTTATGGATTGACAGGCAGCTTAAATTTAAAAGAATGCATCTTTTTCGTAAATTTATTATAATCAGTAATTAAAAATTTTTGTAAACCGTCCAACGTGTGTCAAGTAATTGTTTAGGCATTTGGACGATCAATAGCTATCACACCATGTTGTCATGCGTCAATTCTATCGACTAGGTGTATGGTGTCAAGTTAGCACTACATACCATTTTTTCTTAAAAACGAAAGCTACAAATTTTTTCTTTCCACAACAAATTTACAACAAAAACACTACAATTAATGCCGTAGTTAACTTTTCCAATTTCGAAAAGTGTAGTGCTAACTTGACACACGTTTATTTTTCCCCAATTTTTTTCTATTATCTTAACACACGTCACACGTGTTAACCGTCGTAAAATCTTAAGCTTGACATGCCTTGTGAATCCCCTAATTATATGTTTTGTTTTATTACATGATTTTTAATTGCATTTTATTTTTATTCTAATTGTTTTCTTAATTTGGTAATTTTATTTTTTATTAATTTTGTTGTGTTTATTTTTAATTTGTTTTTTTTTTCCTTTATTTATTTTTTATATTCAATAACTTTCTTAAGCTTGAGACCGTCGTGAAAGAAAAGTTTCGCATATGGTAGAAGTTATAGCTACTTTTCGAAGATCACCACATCTCCACACCAGACTTCCTCACCCAGCTCACTGGGATCTTTTTTTAAATTTTGGGATTTTTTTTCGATTTACTTATTTTTATCTTGAAATTTTTTTATATATTTTTTTCTTTTTATCTCTATCTTTCTTTATTTTTTCCCTTTATCTTTCTTTATTATTTTTTTCTTTTCATCTTTATTTTTTCTCTTTATCTTTTTTTAATTTTTTTCTTTACCTTTTTTATTTTGTTTCTCTTTATCTTTTATTTTCTTCTCTTTATCTTTTATTTTTTTTCTCTTTATCTTTTATTTTTTTTTTTTTTTTTTTTTTTTTTCCTTTTTATTGTTATTTTTACCTTTTTCCTTTACTTTTCTTTATTGTTATCCGTGTCTTTTTTATTTTTTCCCTTTTATTTTAAATTTTATTTTTATTTTTTTTCAATATTTTTATATTTAACTTTTTATTTTTTTCTAATATTTTTATGTTTGACGTTTTTTCCTTTATATTTTTCTTATTATTTAATTTTTTGTTTTATCTATTCAATGAATCTATTACATTTTTTATTTGTTTCATTTTTTTAATTATATTCTATTTTTTTTTCTTTAAGCTATACTATATGAGTTTCATTCTAATGTAAACATTTTTTAGTTGTGTTTTATTATATGGCCGTTAATTGAAGATTATATAAATTTTTTGAGCTCAAGGTGGGGTTGTAATAAAACAATCTCTTTTTGTTGCTTTTAAGTCGTCTTTATTTCGACTTCAGTCTTAAGTCATCTTAAGCTCAAAAAACGAATGTGATTTATTTATTTTGTTTTTTGCTTTAAATTTAAACAATTTGTATAATTTAATATTTTGCAAATTTTCCTTTATAGTAAGTAGGTATAATTCAAATATTTAACTTTTAAGTCTTCATTTTTTACTTTTTCAGTTATTTTATTAAATTATATCTCGAGAAAGTATTCTACAAATGTGTGTTGTTACTATACTATTGAAGAACGTTTTAAGATCTGTTAGCTTTTGTGGAAAAAAATTGCAAAATTATTTTTGCCCCGTATTCGGTTCGCATAAATATGGTCACCGTAGGTATAGATCGTAGTATTTATACCATACTTACTACGACGTGTGTCTCTAGCATAAGATAGCGATGTTTGGGCCGCCCTTTCTCAGTGTTAGACTATAAGAAGCTAACCTCGCAATGGATCTTCTGTCATTTTTCACGTCATATTTTGTCCAACTTCAAAAAATGTTTGTGTTTCTTTAATGTTATTCCAAATAGATCGCCTAAATTCTGTGGGCCTTTTTCTTGCTCTGTTTTATGTATTTTTTTACTTAACTATACACAGAAGGAAGCTACCCTTATTGTGACTATTCAAGTAACACCAGTTTTTTAGAATTTTTTTTTAAGATGACGCTTCTCCGATGCCTACAGGTAAAAGGTGTAGTAAACCCGGTTCTTGGAGAAGAGTGAAGGACCTATTCAAGTGAAGCGAAGTGAAGTGAAGTGTTTAACATCGTTATCTCTTTCGAATATATCTCAGTGAAATCCAAACATAAAAGATTTCTTTTGCTAATTTCATGTTTGTCTGGCCTTTGGGCAGCTTAAAGCGTCTTAATTTTTAAAATTTGCTCAATTTTCGATATCTTTTGTGTGTAACAAAATTTGTTGTGCAAATAAACTTGCGAATTTCTGTACTTAAGTATCTTATAATCTCTAAAATGGTTGTTTGTGTATTTTTGTAAGTGATGTCATCACTTAAAAGTGACCTTTGACGAGAGACACTTTTTTTTGCTTTTTTGACTTAAGCTTGATAAAATTGCACGCAAAACGGAATAAAGCAATTTTTTCTGCGAATTAACAAGTTATACATACAGACATATAAATTTTCGTGTAGTTATGTTGTATAAAAAGCGTACATAGTTATGTTATATGTGGTCAAGGTTAATTTAATTTTTGTGTTAACACGTTTTGACTTCACAGGCTCGTAAGTAGCGTAGAATGAGCGATATTTGTTTGCTTTAATCAGATTTGAAAGGCATTAATAGTTGTATGGATATATGTGAATAAGTAAGGCAGGCAACAGAGTGGGCGCTCGAAAGATGTGCGCGCTTTAGTAAAAATACAGAGCTTAAATTTACTAACAAAAATGCTATACATATTTTGCCTGCTATTAATTAATAAATTTTCACTATTTTAAAGCCTTGAAAATGGCTTGCAAAAATAATCAATCAAAATACATTTTGTTTGAAAACCTTAAACTTCCGGCTTATACAGGAAAAATCGTTGGCATTAAACTGAAAATGCATTAAATGACATCGCATCGAATTTTCGTGCACAAAAACACCTTTTCCATGATGCAAATTTAAGTAAAATAAACAGCTTAAAACATCGAATTATATTGTCACCAAACAAAAATTATGTGTGCGTGTGTGTGTTGGGTTTTCCTCCCCCCCTCCAACTTGTTTCGTGTGCCTTAATGACATCGCTATCGCGCCAAATCCATTGAAATATGCACACACACACACACACATCAGTCGCAGCAGCGCTCAAGCACCGGAAATTTGCGTATGGCGGAACAAAGCAAAGTTAAGATGAAGCAAAAAAAAAAAGTGAAAGTAACTTTGCACCTGAAGGGGTTCAAAAGTGAGACAGACGCGTCAAACGTGTTGAAAAATTAAGTATGCCTGTGATTTGTGAAGATACCGAGTTTTCAAAAAGGCAAAGGGAAAAGAGGAGAGAGTTTGGCGAACTGAAATATGAAATGCTGACGAGGAAACAAAAAAGTATAATATTTATGTAGGTAAAAAAAAAATTAAGAAAACATTGACTGGAAAAGACTTTGTAAGCGACTGATAACACTATGCGACAGTCAAAATCGGGATGGGATGAAACCAACGGGAAATGTTATATCGGTCAAAAACAAGTTATACGTGGCCCGGCGTTTCGCTGGGTCACGTCTAGGAATCGAGATATATCGATTTGAAGTTAGTAACTATCATATAGGGGAAATTTTCACCTTTGGTGGTCTTTTTTTTGACATACGAGACATCGAGAACCACTAGTCCGATTTTGCTCAAAAAAATTTAAAAAAATGCAGTTTATTAATTGAATAGGCTATAATATTGTATAATCGATTTTTTCAAATCTGACTAACAGGTTTGAAATTTTAATGAAAACTTGCTTAATTTTCTCCAAAGTTTGAAATTTTTACATACATAGGTACATTGTTTTTGCTTTAGAATGGGCTATATTTCTTTAAAAACTTTACTATGAAAAATATTTTGAATATCGTAAAAAAAAAATTAATGCAAAATATTTATACGGGTATATGACTACGTTCTGGTGAAAATATGCTTAGACTTGACATCCATGGGCGTGCAACGAAAGCGAGGGGGCATCAGAAACCAGGGACGTGAACCGGAAAACCGCTCTTTTCTATTAATTAACTGAACCATTAACCGAACCGAAATTTTCCACAAATATTTGATCCGAACCGAAAACCGAACAACTTTCTCTAAAGATTTTTGCACTTGACACTTGACACTTAAACTTGCGCGTAATTTTTATGTTTTTCGAACCGTTGAACCGAACCGAAACCGCGGTTCAAAGACCAAAAAAACGCTTTGACGTACCAATCCAAAAGTGCAAAAACGGTTCGACCAAATTTTTCATCACGGTTCACGTCCCTGTCAGAAACTCAATGAAAAACCAAGTTGTAAAGGTATGAGCAGCTGGCGGAATAAAAAAGCAATTGGCGAAGGTTTTGCCTATCGGCCCAACACCGACAAACATAAAACTACTGTTAATGATCTAGCAGGAAGCTATGAAAATGTTTGAAAAAATTTCTCACCATATTAGTGGCCCAAAAACTTCATCGAACTGTAATCAAATCCAACAAACTGTAAAAGTAAAGCTACTACTACCAAAAAGAAAAAAAACTAACCGGAAGGCCCGCAGCACACGTGCGCACCTAAACTTTACGTTTACAAGTTTTACAAGTCAACCAAAAGAACTACATACATACATATGCATGTAGAAGCGGCAATAGGTACCCCACAGGCACCTTATAAACCAATTGGACAGCAAGAGAAAAGTGCGCGATTCACTATGCGCACGCACGTCGTTCACGATTTACGTCCCTTCACCTGAAAATTGTCCGCGATTCATTCGACCATTCAAAGAGCAATGAAAATGAAAAGTTACTGAGACCAGCAATAAAAAATATAACAACAGTTGATAGCAATAATTTTGTATTTTCTTATACACACAT
>NW_023458565.1:24585621-24590461 GCF_013731165.1 Rhagoletis pomonella
GCAAAAATACGGGTAGCAATAGCAAAAAATAAAATAAAAATCGCATACAACTTGGCACACAAAATGCGAGTAGGAAACGAAGAAGAAGAAGAAGTACAAAAATTGCACTCAACAAATTTTTAACCAATAAAAATCTATGTAGTTAAAACTACAATTGTGGTTCATTTGAAATGCAAGAAACGTTAACTGGTTCACCAGACAACAGCAACAACAACACGTAAACGAAACACTTCAACAAGTTAAGATAAACATTTTTAAAAAAAAAAAGTTGCGCCGTCAACAGTTAAAAAAATGCGATTTGAATTTTTATTTTATTTTATTATAACTATCTGCTGTTTGTCATTCCGCATAGCTTTTAATTTTGCTTCTGGTTGCTGTTGTTGCTGTACACATATATGTATGTAGCTCCAGCTCAAGTGAACGCAGCTAACCAGTTTATCGGCTGTTAAAAATAGCAACCGGAAACTTAATTTTGATAAGTAGCCGAGATTGTGTTGAGTGTATTAGTAATTTTCCAGCCAGCAGCGGTGAGTAACAGCTGTATCTTTGCAGTTTTCCAGCTTCCACTCGAGAATGGCAAGTACATCTTTAATGTAACGGAAGAAGAATGACATTATTTATATTTTAAAATGTTTCAGGGGACTTGATTAGCTTTCACTATGAGTTCTAGTATTATCATACATTTTATATCATTTATATAAGCATGTACACTGGCGGCAAAAATAGTGCACTCGTCGTACTTTTAAGAATTTTGGCTATCTTTCTTTAGTCTATTTTATGATAAAAATTTTTTTATAAAAGCCTAGGTAGTAATACAACAAACATTATATAAATCCGCTTTTCGAACTTCGAACAAAAACTATAAAAATTCGACAAATTTTCACCAAATTTTTAAACTTTTTATTCAGAATTTTTAGAAGTCTGTTTTGGTAAGCAGTTTTGTAGCCCATTCAATTTTAGTATAATAAAGTGCAAATCTCAAGTGGCTACAAAATACCGTTGATTTTAAAGATTTTTTTTTGTGCTGACGGTGTCACGCATTTTTCCCCCATACAAAGTGTTCGCGACAATTTTTTGTTATTTGGAAGTGAATGGCTAGCATCGTCAACAAAAAAAAGTATTGTCAAAAATCAATGGTATTTTCTACCAACTTGAAACTTGCACTAAAACTGAATGCGCTAAAAAACTGCTTACCAAAAATTTTTCTAAAAATTCTGAATAAAAAGTTTAAAACTTTGTTGCATTTTTGTCGAATTTTTATAATTTTTCTATAAAGTTTGAAAAATAAAAATTAAACATAAAATAAACCATGAAAATATAGCCAAAACTCTTCAAAGTAAGGCGAGTCTATTATTTCTGCCACCAGTGTATGTACGTACATATGTAGTATGTAGATATGTGCGTCAAAGCGATACCAATGGAATTTGAAACCACTTTCAAATAGATATAGAAAAAAACACCCAGAAGAAAATCCGCTAAAAGTATTTCTCTCAAAACATGATTTTGATTTTTTTGCTGGGTGCATTTACGTATTTGGTACTAAAATTTCGGCGATTTTCCCAATGTTTACAAACAAAGCGAGCATTTTTAGTGCAAAGCAAATAAACTTACATGCTGTTTAGGTGTTTTAGCTTATCGTGGCTAGTGTTTGTTTAAATATTTAACATATATGTACACAGTAGCGCATACCTATGCCCACACATACATATGTACAATCGACCATTCACACGAGCTCGCTCCTTTAATGAATGAATATCTTGTGTTGATATTTACCTGAAACGAATGAGAGGAAAACTATTAGTTAATACAGGAATTTAAACAATTTAATAAGTATTAATGCTAATAAATATATTTACGATAAAACATCAATCAAAAATTTCAATTTTTATCGATTACTGTATCGATAGTTTTATCGGTGAAAATTTCTATAAATTCAACGATAACAATGATTGTAAATTTCTCGATACTTATTTTTATAAATCTCTAGAGAACAATTTCTATAAATTTATCGAAAACGATTTCTATGAATTTATCGATAACGAATTCTAAAAATGTATGGGTGACGAGTTCAATAAATTTGTCGATAACGATTACTAAAAATTTTTGGATGACGAGTTCAATAAATTTGTCGATAACGAATTCTATAAATTTTTCGATAACGAGTTCTTAAAATTTCGCGGATGATGATTTATAAAAATTTGTTTGATAACGATTTCTATAAAGTTATCGACAATGATTTCGATAAATTTGTCGATAACGATTACTATCATTTTACCAAAGTGATTTCTATAAATTTACCGATAATAATTTCTGTTAATTTTGTTGATAATTATTTCGATAAATTTATCAAATTGCTGAATATGCCGATGTTTGCAATAAATATATGAAGCTAAATGAATTAACAACTACATACTCGTAAAAGGATAAATGTACCGATGAAGGTGTCGATAAAGCTAGCGAAGATGAGGTCTACTTACTGCTGTACAACACAAATTAATTAAAACAACATTTTTTTTTTTAATTTTATATAATAACTTCTTTTCCAAATATACGAAATATAATAAAGCGTTGGACATAAGCAACAAATAAAAATTAAGTAGTCAATTTGAAGTTTGTGGTGCGCCATAAAATTGTATTCTTATGCAAAAACCGAAATTTCCATTTTTCGATTAACACCTCAATAAAAAAAAAATGAAAATACTGAAAAAATTATTAGCCAAATTTAAAAAACCGGTTTTTGGAAACACCGATCTTATTTGAACATCCCTACAAAGTAATCAAAGAGAAGCTTGGCTGATCATTGGAGGAGGCCTGGATACGCCTTTTCAACACTTCTTCATTCATAATTTCCAACTCTAAACTCTCCTGAAAAAGAAATTCACTACTGCGGAGAAGGAAAGCACTTAAGGCGTTCTACTCTTGCAAGAGTGCAATTGGAACCTATTGGTTACAACAGATAAGGCTAAGGACGACTATAGGCTGCAATCTGAAGAAAGCTCCGCAAACTTTTGGGGGAACTTAACGAAAATTACATTAGGCGGTCCACAAGGATTCGCCATTAAAATCTTGAACTAAGGATGACCATCCAACCTAACTGAACCCAGCTTAGGAACTCAACTGAGCTGTTATTTCATTTCAAGTTGAAATTATGGAACTATGTGGAGAGTGATATTGTGGAGTGAGATCATACATAGTCTGATATGTTGATATGCATGGGAAAGAATGCACGATTTCGGTAATATTGAATTGTCTAAGCTGAAATTACCAAATTATCGTTATACTTTTATGGACAACAGCTGAATAACCACTTATTTGATTAGAAGAATAGAGACACTTTTTCATTTGGTTAGCTCAAACGCAACACGAAAAATAATAAAACCATAAAGGCGAAAAATTGCATAACAATTTTAATGAATTTCAAATACTTGCTGCATGAAAACGAAGACAAGTCCAAGTCAAACAAGAAATTACCAAATAAGCAACCTGCCAAAAATGAAGAAAAAAACAAGGCGATAAAATCTATAGCCAAAGTGATTCTACATAAATGAGCAACAGCCTTTTGCGGCTGTCCATAGCAAAAGCGCGAGGAGTAGTTGTAGAAAAGCCAATAAAAACTTTATTTGCAAATACATAAATTTTTTAACTTTAACACTTCCAATGAATAGGCAAGTTGGAGAAGTAGTAAAATGTTCTAAATTCAGGTCGCAACAAAATTGGAAGATAAAATTCAAAGATCGACCATCTGTGCTGGCTAAATAAGAAGCTTACGCGCGCAACAAATGTTGGACGTGTCGGCGGCGGCCTGAGAGTCTTAGCATGAATTTGTGGGTCATGCATCCACGCACAGCAACAACGCTAACAATGGAGTAATACTTGAACCGACAACAGCTTCTTGGCGGCGCAACATCTTGTGCGGCATCGTAAATTTCTGTTGAGCTTGTAAAATTTTCATTAATTCTTTTTTTTTCTCCTTAAGAGTACCTACATACATAACGCTGAATAACATAATTTGCATAAGTGGAAGTGGAGCAAGCAGCCGAAGTAGGGGAAAATGGGGGGAAAATTTGTAAAGCAGGAAAGAAAAGAGGGAAGCAAGCAAGAGGGAACGGTTGAGTAAAGGGGAAGAGTGGAGCATCCGGAAAAAGGGCTTTGATAAAAAAACACAAGCCACAGGCATTACCCCCCCCCGAGTCAACCAGCAACAAACTCAAATATACCTTGCCTCGCGGTAGCATACTTTCCGGCGTTCCGGCTGACAAACAACAGAAATTTTCATTGCTTTCCCGCTAGGCGTGGGAAATGGCACAAATTCTTGAGCACTGAATGCGTCAAACGCTTCAAATCATAATACAAAAACAAATAATACAAAAAACATTTAAATGAGTGAATGAAAACATGCTGCTGCTGGTTGGCTGCTGGTGGTGGTGGTGGTGGCTGCTTGCTGGCTTCGTCGCCGCCACATTCCGGTTGACACAAATTTCTTTATATTATTGAAAATTATGGAAATCTACGAGGGAAATGCCTTCAAGTCAAATATGTACCAGCAAGTAAGGCAGTCAGTCAGTCAGTTTGTCAGTCAGTGTGATGAGTCGGTTGGTTGGCAAGCAGCTGCAGCCCAATACGAAACATGTAGACGACGTTGATGACGCCACAATTTCATAGTCGTTAGCTGCTGCTTGGCGCGTCCGCAAATCAAAGGCGGTTTCTACGCGTATGTACATCCATAAGTAGCTTCTACACCGCGCTCAACTAAACTTTAACATTGCCGGTTATTGTTATGCAAACAGATACCCAAGCGTATTAAGCATCAACTTAGTCGTACTAGGTGCATATGTAAGTG
>NW_023458565.1:24590561-24594436 GCF_013731165.1 Rhagoletis pomonella
AAAAAAAAAAAAAGTTGCGCCGTCAACAGTTAAAAAAATGCGATTTGAATTTTTATTTTTTATAACTATCTGCTGTTTGTCATTCCGCATAGCTTTTAATTTTGCTTCTGGTTGCTGTTGTTGCTGTACACATATATGTAGCTCCAGCTCAAGTGAACGCAGCTAACCAGTTTATCGGCTGTTAAAAATAGCAACCGGAAACTTAAATTTGATAAGTAGCCGAGATTGTGTTGAGTATATCAGTAATTTTCCAGTCAGCAGCGGTGAGTAACAGCTGTATCTTTGCAGTTTTCCAGCTTCCACTCGAGAATGGCAAGTACATCTTTAATGTAACGGAAGAAGAATGACATTATTTATATTTTAAAATTTTTCAAGGGGCTCATTAGCTTTCACTATGAGTTATAGTATTATCATACATTTTATAACATTTACATAAGTATGTACACTGGCGGCAAAAATAGTACACTCGTCGTACTTTTAAGAATTTTGGCTATCTTTCTTTAGTCTATTTTATGTTAAATGTTTTTTTATAAAAGCCTAGGTAGTAATACAACAAACATTATATAAATCCGCTTTTCAAACTTCGAACAAAAACTATAAAAATTCGACAAATTTTCACCAAATTTTTCAACTTTTTATTCAGAATTTTTATAAAAAATTTTGATATGCAGTTTTGTAGCCCATAATAGTAATAGTATAATAAAGTGCAAATCTCAAGTGGCTACAAAATACCGTTGATTTTTAAGATTTTTTTTTTTGCTGACGGTGTCACGCATTTTTTCCCCATACAAAGTATTCGCGACAATTTTTTGTTATATGGAAGTGAATGCCTAGCTTCGTCAACAAAAAAAAAATATTGTCAAAAATCAATGGTATTTTCTAGCAACTTGAAACTTGCACTAAAACTGAATGCGCTAAAAAACTGTTTACCAAAAATTTTTCTAAAAATTCTGAATAAAAAGTTTAAAACTTTGTTGCACTTTCGTCGAATTTTTATAATTTTTCTATAAATTTTGAAAAAAAATATTAAACATAAAATAAACTATGGAAATATAGCCAAAACTCTTCAAAGTAAGGCGAGTCTATTATTTCTGCCACCAGTGTATGTACATATGTAGTATGTAGTATGTGCGTCAAAGCGATACCAAAGGAATTTGAAACTACTTTCAAAAAGATGTACAAAACACACTCTGAAGAAAGTCAGCTGAAAATATTTCTCTCAACACATGATTTTGATTTTTTTCTGGGTGCATATACATATGTAGTTGGTACTAAAATTTCGGCGATTTTCCTAATGTTTACAAACAAAGCGAGCATTTTTAGTGCAAAGCAAATAAACTTACATGCAGTTTAGGCGTTTTAGCTTATCTTGGCTAGTGTTTGTTTAATTATTTAACATATATGTACACAGTAGCGCATACCTATGCCCACACATACATATGTACATTCGACCATTCACACGAGCTCGCTCCTTTAATGAATGAATATCTTGTGTTGATATTTACCTGAAACGAATGAGAGGAAAACCATTAGTTAATACCGGAATTTAAACAATTGAATAAGTATTAATGCTAATAAATATATTTACGATAAAACATCAATCAAAAATTTCAATTTTTATCGATTACTGTATCGATAGTTTTATCGGTGAAAATTTCTATAAATTCAACGATAACAATGTTTATAAATTTCTCGATAATTATTTTTATAAATCTCTAGAGAACAATTTCTATAAATTTATCGAAAACGATTTCTATAAATTTATCGATAACGAATTCTAGAAATTTATGGGTGACGAGTTCAATAAATTTGTCGATAACGAATTCTATAAATTTATCGATAACGAATTCTATAAATTTATCGATAACGAGTTCTTTAAATTTATCGACAACGATTCCTTTAAATTTCGCCGACAATGATATACATTTTTTTGATAACGATTTCTATAAAGTTAACGACAATAATTTCGATAAATATTTCGATAACGATTTCTATAAATCTGTCGATAACGATAACTATTATTTTAAAATAGTGATTTCTAGAAATTTACCGATAACAATTTCTATAAATTTTGTCGATAATTATTTCGATAAATTTATCGCATCGCTTAATATGCCGATGTTTGCGATAAATATATTAAGCTAAATAAATTGACAACCAAATAAGTGGATCAATTCACCGATGAACGTGTCGATAAAGTTACAAGATGAGGTCTTAATTGACGATTGATATCTGAATAAGAAAAATTTTAATAGTAATTTTTAAATTTATGTTTCGGTCTGAGGTCAACAGCCCATTTTCACCATTATCTTTAAAACTGTCTACAAAATACGAATCATTCATTGCAACACCGACATTAAGTGCCCTTTGAATACTACTCGTGCCATTTTTCTCCAAAAAAAAACATAGATCGTGTTAATAGACAAGTCTAAAGTGTAGCCAACCACTTAGTGCGCTATTTCGAAACTTGGGCTTTCTGCCACTGTAAGACCACAGATCTCTCCTCAGCGGTTGAAAATCTTTCTCTTTCCAGCTTGTTGGGAACTTCATTATCCTCGTTGCCGCAGTGGCCTAATAAATACTCAGTACAGTGAGACCATGTTTCGCCGCCAAACGTAGAATAGTGCAAAGAGAAGCTTTGCAAATTATTGGAGCGGGATACAACTGGGTACGCCTTTTCAACACTTTTTCATTCTGGCGCATATCAAGACTGCTAGCGGGTACTGTTTAGTAAGTGGCCCACCTATTTCGGGGTATTGCGTCCCCCGGGTCCAGGGGTGACCCGATCCAAAAAAAAATTGCACACACTTGTAGCCAAGGGTCTACCCATTATTTTAACATCCACTATTGTAATTTTTGGTCACTAATTTATTTACAAATTGGGTTTGAAATATGCCCTTTTTTGTAAAATTCGGAAATTAGCGTACATTTATCACTCCTATTTTCCTTAAAGCAGCCACTTCACCAATGCATTTTTATATTCCCCTTCACTTTAACCTTTATTCGACTTGTTATAACTTTCTTTATTACTTTAATTTTAACCTATCAATCACAATTTATTAAATAAAAACACCTTCAAAACCACGCGTCTGCCTTTGGTTGCATATGCAAATTAAATGGCGGCGTTTAGCTGTCAAACTGCTAAATATACAAGAAGGATGAGAGACAAAAGAAAATAAGATATAACCCAGTCAGCATTAAAAAGGCAGAAAGGTGTTCTCTACAAAAGGAGTTAAGCCCCCTTTCTTTGGCAACACAGAAGAGAATTCTACGTAGTGAGGGTTATAATACCTAAGTGCGGCCGAAGGCCGCCTACGCAGAAAGGTGTTCTCTACAAAAGGTGTTCAGCCCCCTTTCTTTGGCAACACAGAAGAGAACTCTACGTAGTGAGGGTTATAATCCCTAAGTGCGGCCGAAGGCCGCCTACGCAAAAATAAGTTCAGCGCTAAAATACTATCATATTACTATTTCTACAACATTTCTATCTGTCGCTTTTTTTCTTAATTTCACAATATTTTTAGTTAATTTTTTTTTCTTAAATTTTTTTTTTAGTTAATTTTTTTTTTCAAATCGCCTGATAACCAACTTGGGACTGTCGTGACGACTGTCCCCTTTCGAATGAGGGGGGTTTGGGGGGCCACGCCCCCTCCCCCTCCGCCCCCACCCCAAAAACGATGGGCCAATAACTAAACATTTCCCCTGCTAGCACTTCGACCTGTAATTTGTGGCCATAATTTTCGACTCTAAACTCTCCTGAGAAAGAAACACACTACAGCGGAGAAGGGAAGCAGTTAATACGTACATAATTTTCGACTCTAAACTCTCCTGAGAAAGAAACACACTACAGCGGAGAAGGGAAGCAGTTAATACGTACA
>NW_023458565.1:24594446-24615729 GCF_013731165.1 Rhagoletis pomonella
TTTTTTTTCTCCTTTACGAGTACCTACATACATAACGCTGAATAACATAATTTGCATAAGTGCAAGTGGAGCAAGCAGCCGAAGTAGAGGAAATGGGGGGAAAATTGTAAAGCAGGAAAGAAAAGAGGGAAGTAAGCAAGAGGGAACGGTTGAGTAAAGGGGAAGAGCGGAGCATCTGGAAAAGGGCTTTGATAAAAAACACAAGCCACAGGCATTACCTCCCCGAGGCAACCAGCAACAAACTCAAATATACCTTGCCTCGCGGTAGCATACTTTCCGGCGTTCCGGCTGACAAACAACAGAAATTTTCATTGCTTGCCCGCTAGGCGTGGGAAATGGCACAAATTCTTGAGCGCTGAACGCGACAAACGCTTTAAATCATAATACAAAAACAAATAACACAAAAAACACTTAAATGAGTGAATGAAAACATGCTGCTGGTTGGCTGCTGCTGGTAGCGGTGGCTGCTTGCTGGCTTCGTCGCCGCCATATTCCGGTTGACACAAATTTCTTTATATTATTGAAAATTATGGAAATCTACGAGGGAAATGCCTTCAAGTCAAATATGTACCAGCAAGTAAGGCAGTCAGTCAGTCCGTTTGTCAGTCAATGTGATGAGTCGGTTGGTTGGCAAGCAGCTGCATTGTCAGCCAGCGCTCCAACTCCAATCATTCACATACTTACAGCGCCGGAGCCGCCCAATACGAAACATAAACATGTAGACGACGTTGATGACGACACAATTTCATACTCGTTAGCTGCTGCCTGGCGCGCCCGCAAATTAAAGGCGGTTTCTACTCGTATGTACATCCATAAGTAGCTTCTACACCGCGCTGAACTGAACTTTAACATTGCCGGTTATTGTTATGCAAACAGATACCTAAGCGTATTAAGCATCAACTTAGTCGTACTAGGTGCATATGTAAGTGTAATTCCATGAACTTATTAGAGATGGTTTGTCACCTGCTACACAGTAAAAAAATTTGATTTGCTAACGCTGTAATGTTTTTTTCAGATACTGTAAAAAAAGTTTTTTGTTTAATCAAACAGATAAAGTAAAAATTGTCATACCGCCCTTTCAAAGATAAAGTCCTCTGTCATCAAGGAATTTGATTTCGAACAAGAACTACAGATTATTCTCATCGTTTGGCACTGAAAAGAAAATGAAAATGTTTGAAATTATCGGGATTCCAAATTTTTTTAGAATTTTTCTGGCCTTTTTGGTATTTCGCGACGTTTTCTATACTTTTCGATTTTTTTCCAGGCCCCGTCGTAGTTTTTTCGGAGCTTTTCGTGGTTTTTCGCGACCTTTGCGGATATTTTCGGAACCATTCGGGGTTTCTTTAGAACATTTTGCGACTTTTGACAACCTCTAAGGATTTTGTCAGTGTCTTTTCAGACTACAGAATTTTTTTAATACGTTCGGAATTTCTTCGAGATGTTTTCGCCACTTTCGAAATTTTTTCGGGACCTTACAGATTTCTTAGAAAAACTTTCGAGTTTTTAAAGACTTTTTCCGATCCCCTTTTTCGGAACGCTTCGGAGTTCTTAAAGACTTCCGTTTCTTTCAATACTTCGAAATTTTTTCGGGACGTTTCGAGACTTTATCGGGACTATTTTTTGTGTTTTATTCCGAAATCCGATTTGAATTTCAACTTTGCTTCGCTGGTTATTTTTTGTTCAAAAATATTAGTCTAAAGTTTCGAGTTATGTGACAAGAGGCACTTCCGGAGGTAGCTCTAACTTCTTTTATGAAACTAAAGGCCCATCAATTTTTGATGCAAAAATGCGGGAATTCGTATTGAATGCATATTTTCCATTTTTAGTTGAATATTTATCGGATTTGCTCATATATAATTAAAAAAAAAAATCGGGCTTAAAAGCAGACCAGGAATTGGTAAAAAGCCATTACAGTGCAGCTACAAGTAATAAATTTTCACATATGGTTCGAAGATCAAATACAAAGAGCTGCTCATTTCGCTTACCGGACTACTATGGTGTCTTCCAGGTTGTAGATAAACTCGCAGCCGATACAATTCGTAACGATGTTTTTATTTTCGGTGGCAGCCAAGCTGTAATCACGATTAACTCGAAAATTAGGCTGGCCTGTCGCCGATCTCTACAGACAATGCCCAAACAGAACAGTCTTAGTTTCGTTTGGGTACCTTGGCACAGGAATATAGCAGGAAATTGCATGGGCCGGTTACTCAATGTCTGGTTATCACTATTATCGACGTTTTCGACACAATTCATATAACATGTGATCGATAAAGTAGTCGCTGTATTTAACCGGAGCTTCTACCTCCGATTTATGTTAGGCAGACATTGAGAAACCAACGCACTGGTATTCATTTTGCCACTGTGAAGCTATTTTGGAAAGAATTTTTCGATGCTCTTTGAAAGTTGCAATGAAAAAATGGTTAAATAAACAATTCGGTATTATTATTGAAAGTCTCCTGAAGAGAATCAGAGTTTTCCGATCGAAAAATATTGACTTTCAGGAATTCTATACCATTTCTACGAAAAAATTTATTTTTCCCATATAAAAATACACGGAGAACTTTGCGCGCTTTGAGCGACCTCTAAATATCTTTTGATTTCAAAATAAAAAAAGTAAGTGCGCCTGGGCCACACTGGAGAAGTGAAACTTAAATACATACACATGTACATATGTACATACATGCATGTGCTTTTGCTTAGGGTTATATTTTTTACCTTTTTTCTATCTAGATCCCTACATCTGCCTCTGTTCGTTCTAATTACATTAATGTTATTCTGTTTTCCTTTATGTTTATTTTTATCTTTATACAAAATCGACAACAAAATCGATATATCGATAATATCGATAAAAATATCGACTAAAAAATCGATAAATATCGATAACAAAATCGGTTAATATCGATAAAAAATCGATAAATATCGATAACAAAATCGGTAAAAATATCGATAACAAAACCGATAATTATCTATAACAAAATCTATAAAAATATCGATAACAAAATCGATAAATATCGATAACAAAATCGATAAATATCGATACCAAAATCTATAAAAATATCGATAACAAATCGATAAAAATATCAATAACAAAATGGACAAAAATATCGATTATTATATCGATAAGTTCCGAAAATAGCGATAGCAAAATTGATAAAAATATCGATAAGAAAATCGAAAAAAAATTCGCTAAACCGATAAAAATATCGATTATTTTATCGATAAGTCCCGAGATTCCCGAAAATCTCTAAAATCCCAAAACAGTTCCCAGATTGAGTCTCTGTGTCTCTCTCTATATCCTTTCCTCTTTAATTACCTTTATTTTAATCTTTCTTCCCCTATCTTCATCTTTACTTTTATCGGTATCCTCATCCTCATCTTTGTTTTTACTTTTATGTTTATCAATTTCTTCATCTACATATTTCCCTTCATCTTTGCCCTTATATATATAAGTAAAGTGTTTAAATTCACCTTGGTCTTCATTTTTGCCTTTATCTTTACGCATCTTTGTTTTTGTTTTTATTTTTACCTTTGTCTTTATCCTTTTCTTTATCTATAGTACGTACATTCTTGTATTGGTATTTTTCTAAGTGTTATTCTTTAACCTTTTATTAGCTAATAAATGCATAATCACAAGAAGCACTTGCCCCAACCATTCCCGTTGCACCACTTTCGTCGCACCACTTCCGTTGCACCATTGCAATTTCCGTTGAATTTGCCAATTTACTCCCAACCAACCAGCCGCCGCTAAAGAAGTTTTACTTCAAAAATAGGGGTATACTCTTTTTCGATATAGATCAATCCTAGGGGGTGAAAGCTCTACAATTTCGACGTTACTGTTTTTGGACCACCCTAATGTCCATTCATAGATACATTAAGCTGTTGTAAGCTCCAACATTTTATACATCAAGCACAGCAGAAATGGAGGGTCATTTATTGGATGCATTACAATCCCCCTTACCCTCTATTCACTTCTTATCTATGATACATAAATGCTTAATAACTTCACACGAGACTCAAATTGTTGGCATTTTGTGGGAAAGTATTTGTTATAGCATGCTGCTTCCGCTGCTCCATTAGCATTTCGAAATATTAAAAAAAAAATACAGCACTTAATAAATATGCATGTATATATGTATTTGAAAAGATACAGTCGAAAAAACGCTAGTAATGCAGCGGCAAAATGAATTACAAATTTTAAAGATAAAAATTAATAAATGCAAATTAAAAACCATAAAGCGAAACGAAAACGAGAATTTTGTTTGGTATGTGAAAGCACTTTGACGGCCAATGATGCGAAAAAATCGTGAAGCCGACGAGGGGATGAACAAATGCTGGTGCGTAATAACGATAAATAAAGTCAAAATATTTGAATTTGCGAGTTATTTGTGAGTGCGCGTTTGTTTTGTGTTTGTTTTGTTTAAACAAAGCCTCATATTTGTGCTTAAACAACACAAGTGAGCGTCAATCATCAAACGGTTTACCACAAAAAGGCAAAACTAACAAACAATTTTAAGTTCGAAAACAAGTGCATGGTTGTGAGCGCACGAAAAGAGCATAAAAAATTAGCGTTGAGTATGAAAGTTAGTAAAATAAAAAAAAAATAAAAGACTTTTAAAAAATGCTCCAAAAATTAGCACTGTAATTTTTTCAGCAATTTAGCCAGTTGGCGCAGACACCTCATACTGAGGCAGTCTTTCATAACACTTGGCGAGTTATTTGTTTATGAAATTAGACTTAATTTAACAGAGGAGAATGACAGACACGGCGCATAAGTCATCAGCCGTAGGTACATTTATTACCTACCTAAAATGTGGGACACTATGAGTCCTCTAATTACAACTTTTTAACAGGAAAGGAAGTCTATTTCTACTTTTTTTTGGGGAATTCAGCAATAAAAGAAAAAGTTTTTAAAAACAATCCACGCTCGTGGTATGTAATTTTCTAACGACCAGCTACTCAACAGCCGTTGACATCAACACGCAGTAAATAAAAATTTACTAAGAAATCTAAAACAAAAACTCAAAAAAAGTAAAAAAAAATATTAAAACATATTTTCATTGGTGCGTGTGTACTTAGAAGCGCAAGTTGAAGGAGCTACATACAAATCCGCTCGACTACTTGTATACTCATGGAATATTAAATAAGTGCACGGGCGGGTACAGGTTTTTGTTGTTATTTTCGAGTTTATACAATTTCGCATGAACTGTGTACGTATACATTTTTCTTTTTAATTTGTTTTATTGCTTGCAGCAGTTACGGTATTCGCGCGTTGTTGGCTTGCTTCGAGGTTTAGTGTTGAAAACCAGACAAACAAAAATTTGTGGCTTCCGACTTTTTTACTGTTTTAAATAAATTAAAGGTTTAGTGAAAAAATTGGTCGCATTATGTATGAATAAAGTGGAATAACGAAATTAAGTTGAATTATATTTGCGATTTCTGAAAAAAAAAAATTTTAATTTGTTAATTAATTAATTTTTCGAATTCAATCTCATTTAATTTTTTAATTTCATCTAATTTTTTTTAAATTAAGTTTTACCTCTTTAAATTGAATTTAAACTTTTTTATTTTATTTAATTTTTATAATTTGAATTAACTTTTTGAAATTGAATTCAACTGTTTTTAATTTCATTTCAATATTTAATTAATTCGTTTTTTTAATTCCATTTCATTCTTTTAACGTAATGTAATCTAATTTTTTTAATTGAATGTATTATTGTTGCTTTTCCACAATAAGCTTTTCATTAAAAACGGCCTCAAGTTCAATAAATAAATTGTTAAATTTAATGTATGTAATGTAGTTAAATTTTTTATTTTAATTCCATTCAATTTATAATTTTTTTTTGTAATTTATTCTGGTATTATCGCTTGCGAAGGGAATGAATTTGGCGAAGCGAACGGTTTGACGAAGCGAATGGATTGGCGGACGCAAGCTAAATATGCATTAAGAGTGTTCGCTTGTACCAGCTTGTGCAAGTTCTTTGCATTGCAAACACTCTTAATGCATTCGCAAGTGATAATACTACCCTTAATTTCTTTTTATGTTCATTGCAATATTTATATTTTTTTTTTATTATATTCCACTTTGCTTACTTTTTATTTTTCCCCTATTTTTTTCTATTTTCTTCACACACGTCACAAGACGTGTTAACCGTCGTAAAATCTTAAGCTTGACATGCCTTGTGAATTCCCTAATTATATGTTTTGTTTTATTACATGATTTTTAATAGCATTTTATATTTATTCTAATTGTTTTCTTAATTTGGTAATTTTATTTTTTATTAATTTTGTTGGGTTTATTTTTAATTTGTTTTTTTTTTCCTTTATTTATTTTTTATATTCAATAACTTTCTTAAGCTTGAGACCGTCGTGAAAGAAAAGTTGTGTGGAAATACCACAATATTTCGCATATGGTAGAAGTTATAGCTACTTTTCGAAGATCACCACATCTCCACACCAGACTTCTTCACCCAGCTCACTGGGATCTTTTTTTAAATTTTGTAATTTTTTTCGATTTACTTATTTTTATCTTGAAATTTTTTTATATATTTTTTTCTTTTTATCTCTATCTTTCTTTATTTTTTCTCTTTATCTTTCTTTATTATTTTTTTCTTTTCATCTTTATTTTTTCTCTTTATCTTTTTTTAATTTTTCTCTTTACCTTTTTTATTTTGTTTCTCTTTATCTTTTATTTTTTTTTTCTTTATCTTTTATTTTTTCCTTTTTATTTTTTTGTCTTTATCTTTTTTATATTTTTTTTTTTTAACTTTTTATTGTTACTTTTACCTTTTTCCTTTACTTTTCTTTATTGTTATCCGTGTCTTTTTTATTTTTTCCCTTTTATTTTAAATTTTATTTTTATTTTTTTTTTCAATATTTTTATATTTAACTTTTTATTTTTTCTAATATTTTTATGTTTGACGTTTTTACCTTTATATATTTCTTATTATTTTATCTACTTAATGAATCTATTACATTTTTTATTTGTTTAATTTTTTTAATTATATTCTATTTTTTTCTTTAAGTTATATTATATGAGGATTTGTTTCATTCTAATGTAAACATTTTTTAGTTGTGTTTTATTATATGGCCGTTAATTGAAGATTATATAAATTTTTTGAGCTCAAGGTGGGGTTGAAATAAAACAACCTCTTTTTGTTGCTTTTAAGTCGTCTTTATTTCGACTTCAGTCTTAAGTCATCTTAAGCTCAAAAAATTAATGTGATTTATTTATTTTGTTTTTTGCTTTAAATTTAAACAATTTGTATAATTTAATATTTTGCAAATTTTCCTTTATAGTAAGTAGGTATAATTCAAATATTTAACTTTTAAGTCTTCATTTTTTACCTTTTCAGTTATTTTATTAAATTAAATCTTGAGAAAGTATTCTACAAATGTGTGTTGTTACTACAAGGATGCTGTTTTAAGGCTAATACATCTAGAATCATTGATGAACGTTTTAAGATCTGTTAGCTTTTGTGGAAAAAATTAGCAAAATTATTTTTGTCCCGTATTCGTTTCGCATAAATATGGTCACCGTAGGTATAGATCGTAATATTGGTACCATACTACGATGTGTGCCTCTAGCATAAGATAGCGATGTTTGGGCCGCGCTTTCCCAGTTTTAGACTATAAGAAGCTAGCCTCGCAATGGATCTGCTGTCATTTCTCACGTCATATTTTGTCCAACTTCAAAAAATGTTTTTGTTCCTTTAAATGTTATTCCAAACAGATCGCCTAAATTCTGTGGGCCTTTTTCTTGCTCTGTTTTAGATATACATTTTTTTAACTTAGCTATAAACAGAAGGATCCTACCCTTATTGTGACGATTCAAGTGACACCAGTTTTTTAGAATTTTTTAAAGATGACGCTTCTCCGTTGCCTACAGGTAAAAGGTGTAGTAAACCCGGTTCTTGGAGAAGAGTGATGGACCTATTTAAGTGAAGCGAAGTGAAGTGAAGTGATTAACATCATTATCTCTTTCGAGTATATCTCAGTAAAATCCAAACAAAAGATTTCTTTTACTAATTTCATGTTTGTCTGGCCTTTGCGCAGCTTAAAGCGGCTTATTTTTTAAAGTTTGCTCAATTTTCGATATCTTTTGTGTGTAGCAAAATTTGTTGTGCAAATAAACTTGCGAATTTCTGTACTTAAGTATCTTATAATCTCTAAAATGGTTGTTTGTGTGTTTTTGTAAGTGATGTCATCACTTAAAAGTGACCTTTGACGAGAGACTTTTTTTTTGACTGCAGCTTGACAAAATTGCACGAAAAACGGAATAAAGCAATTTTGCTGCGAATTAACAAGTTATACATACGGACAAATAAATTTTCGTGTAGTTACTTATGTTGTATAAGTTAAGCGTATGTAGTTATGTTATATGTGGTCAAGGTTAATTTAATTTTTGTGTTAACACGTTTTGACTTCACAGGTTCGTAAGTAGCGTAGAATGAGCGATATTTGTTTGCTTTAATCAGATTTGAAAGGCATTAATTGTTGTATGGATATATGTGAAAAAGTAAGGCAGGCAACAGAGTGGGCGCTTGAAAGATGTGCGCGGTTTAGTAAAAATACAGAGCTTAAATTTACTAACAAAAATGCTATACATATTTTGCCTACTATTAATTAATAAATTTTCATTATTTTAAAGCCTTGAAAATGGCTTGCAAAAATAATCAATCAAAAGACATTTTGTTTGAAAACCTTAAACTTCCGGCTCATGCAAGAAAAATCGTTGGCATTAAACTTAAAACGCATTAAACGACATCGCATCGAATTTTCGTGCTCAAAAACACCTTTTCCATGATGCAAATTTAAGTAAAATAAAAAGCTTAAAACATCGAATTATATTGTCACCAAACAAAAATTAGGTGTGTGTATGAGTGTTCGGTTTTTTCCCTCCAACTTGTTTCGTGTGCCTTAATGACATCGCTATCGCGCCAAATCCATTGAAATATGCACACACACACATCAGTCGCAGCAGCGTTCAAGCACCGGAAATTTGCGTATGGCGGAACAAAGCAAAGTTAAGATGAAGCAAAAAAAAAAAGTGAAAGTAACTTTGCACCTGAAGGGGTTCAAAAGTGAGACAGACGCGTCAAACGTGTTGAAAAATTAAGCATGCCTGTGATTTGTGAAGATACCGAGTTTTCAAAAAGGCAAAGGGAAAAGGGTGAGAGTTTGGCGAACTGAAATATGAATGTCGACGAGGAAACAAAAAAGTATAATATTTATGTAGGTAAAAATATTAAGAAAACATTGACAGGAAAAGACTTTGTAAGCGACTGATAATAAAATGGCAAAAGATCAGAGCACAGAAGAGACTTTGATTTGAGATGTCATGCCTGAGGAAAGAACAATTTAAGTCATACTAACTTAATACCAGCGATCAAATTGTGTATGCATTTTATACTAAAGAGAAAAAATAAAATAGTAAAATATTGAACTAAAGTACTTTGAACAATAAAAACGGCTATTTTACATACTTTTTAAGACAAAAATAAAATACCAAATTTTGAGTAACAAAAAACTGGTAATTCATAGAAAGAAAACAAAATTCAACTTAAATGCGCCATTAAACCTAAGTATCATCCAAAAATCTCGATCTGAAGATAGGCCGAAAAATCTCCTGTCAACCCCCAAAGAAAGACTTCAAAAAAAAACTTAGAAATCTCGAAAAATAACGAATTATTATTTTTTCATCACGAGGATTTCCAAAATTCCCGATAAATACAGAAAAAATCCCCAGAAAACCCCGAAAGGATCTCGAAAATCGAAAAGCATTCTTTGCCGAAACCACGCCAGGTTTTCTGCAATGTGATTCGCGGTGACAACATATACGCAAACAAAGTGAAACAGTGGCATCGTTAGCCTCAACACCAGAGCCGAGAGTGTGGCCGACCTTCTTTAGTAAAAGGGTATAAACTAGACCAGTAAGACAAGACTGCAAGAGAAAAATCTTTAAACTGTTAAGGACTTTGTATATTTAAAATATGACAATAGCATAACCTAAAAAGTGGGCGGTATCGAAAATACACAAGAAAGCTTTCGGAGTTTTAATGTTAAGATCTATAGCTAAGAAGAGGGAATGTATCTGGATTACATAGTCAAAAGGTTCAAAATACACCGTTGGCGCTGGATTGGACATGTCGCACATATAGTGACTTACCGAAGAGTTTTTCACTGATTTTTTTTACGACATTCCAAATGTTTTCCATGGAATTTTTTTTCGTAATTTTTAGTATATTTTTTAATATAGCTTGATCGACAACAAAAACAATGTGAATAAAAATTTTAAACTTTTTGAAAATTCAAGAAAATTTCATCACCAAAATTTTAAACATTTTGCATCACATTTTTTTAAAAAAAAAATCGAGAATGCAGCCCATTCAATTTTAATATAAAGAAGTGCAACTCTTAAGTTGCTAAAAATCTCGTTAATTGTTGATTTAATTTTTTTTTGTTGACACTGATGAGCATTTTCTTCCACATAAAGATTTTTTTGTATGAATGAAAATGCGCATCACCATCAGCAAAAAAAAATTATCAAAAATCAACGGGATTTTTTAGCAACCTCAAATTTGCAGTTTATTAATTGAATGGGCTATAAAACTGTATAACCGACTTTTTCAAATCTGACAAACAAGTTTGAAATTTTAATGAAAATTTGCTTAATTTTGCTTAATTTTCTCCACAGTTTGAAATTTTGACATACATACATTGTTTTTTTTAATGGGCTATATTTCTTTAAAAACTTTACTGAAAAATATTTTGAATATCGTAAAAAAAATCAATGCAAAAAACTTTTGTGAGTGTATGAACTACGTTGTGGTGAAAATAAGCTTAGACTTGACATCCATGGGCGGCCCCACACCAACAAACATAAAACTACTATTAATGATCTAGCAGGAAGCTATGAAAATGTTTGAAAAAAATTTCTCACCACATTAGTGCCCAAAAACTTCATCGAACTGTAATCAAATCCAACAAACTGTAAAAGTAAAGCTACTACTACCAAAAAGAAAAAAACTAACCGGAAGGCCCGCAGCACACGTGCGCACCTAAACTTTAGTTTACAAATTTTACAAGTCAACCAAAACAACTACATACATACGTACATACATACATATGCATGTAGAAGCGGCAATAGGAACCCCACAGGCACCTTATAAACCAATTGGACAGTAAGAGAAAAGTGCGCGATTCACTATGCGCACGCACGTCGTTCACGGTTTACGTCCCTTCACCTTAAAATTGTCAGCGATTCATTCGACCATTCAAAGAGCAATGAAAATGAAAAGTTACCGAGACCAGCATTAAAAAATAACAACAGTTGATAGCAATAATTTTGTATTTTCTTATACACACATACAGTGGCGAACATATAAATAGGGAAGAGACAGGTTAGCATTTTTTTGACTATTTCCCTTTCGTTTATTTAATGTTTATTTTTTTGTAAACTTAAAATTTGTACAAAATTTCGGAAAATTCGACAAAGTTTCATCAACTTTTTTAAGCTTTTTAATTAGATTTGTAGCCGATTCAATTTAAGTATAATAAAGTGCGAGTTTGAAATAGCTAAGGCTCGATGTTGAATTTTGTTTTTTTTTGTTGCTCATTTTCTCCATTCAAAAAATTGTTTACAATACTTTGTATTGAGAACAGCCAGAAAGACTTTTCTGTCACATTTCGGAAATCATTTTCAGAAATAAAAGTTGCAAGATGTGACTGCGACAGAGATATCGATTTCGGAAATATGTTTCAACTTGCTCGTGCTGCACTAGCAATCTGCAATTCGCCTTTCGGAAATAAAAAACCTTTTTCGAAAAAGACCCTTTACATGCAAGCTGTCACTGCTTTCTGAAATTTCTCAATTTGACAGCCTATTCGAAATATATTGCATTGCCACGTCTGACAGGCTCTTTAAGTCCTAGCACTTCAAAATGGCACTTTATTATACTAAAATTTTATGGGCTATAAAACTGCATACTCAAAAAATTCTAAAAAATCTCGTATTTTTAAAAATGCTCCACGAAGTTTGAAATTTTGATTAACATGTTTTTAAGCTACATTTTCATAAAAAGCAAATATTTTTTACATAAAAAAAAATATTTTTTAAATAAAAAAATAGCTAAAAATTGCTAAAATGTCCATTCCCTATTTACATACTCGCCACCGTAAATATGTATATTTTTTTTTTATTAATGTTGCCCCCTCTTATGTTGTTGTTATTTGTTTCAGTTGCTCTTGCTGACGCAAAACGGAATGAAGCGAAACAAGTTTTCTTTCGCCATTGCCGCCATCGACTAACTACAGTGTTGCCGCTTTTGCTGTTACTTTTGTTGTTGATGTTGCTGCTTAGCCTGCTAGCGGTACGCTCCAGTCGCTTGTTCTTGAAAGAGTTCAACGACTTTTTTACTATAGCGCAAAGATTTTTCATTCAGTTGAAGCTTTTGCTTACATTACAGACATACTTATTTATGTATGTATGTACGTAGGCATCAAATATGCACATATATATGTACAAACACACATTAGACCGTACTACCTTACAAGCAGACAAACAAGGCAGCAAGGCAGTTAAAAAAAACATTTTTTTGCCGAACCTTGATGACACCTACTGTTTTCCACTATTTTTCTTTTGTTGGTTTAATGTTTAATATTTTTTTTATAAAAGTATGGATCATTATCAAACTCAAAAAATTTTCACCAAAAATTTAAACTTTGTATTCAGACTTTTTACAAGCACTTTAGGTATGCAGTTTTATAACCCATTAAATTTTAGCATAATAAAGAGCATGTTTGAAGTTCGGCCAACAAATTTTGACAAAATATTTTGACACAACTTTATCGTCTTTTTTCTTACCTTTACCGATTATATTAAGGGCAAAAAGAGGACAGTTAGCCAATTTAGCAGCATATGTAAACGAGTGAGTACCTATTTTGATCTAAATTACCTTTTTTAGTTCTATTTGACATTGTGTTTTCACTTATTTGACGATACATGCCATTGAATTTGACATAGTGAAAACCAGCCTTTAGACTCAGTAAGTAGTGTACCGTGACCTTTTTTTCTGGTACGGTCTAATGTACATAAAACTAAAGCAGCGATCGTCTTTTCGTTTAAGTTGTCATTGGTGCACAACTGATGTGCTTTTCTGTCACAGCTCCTTTTTTATTAGTTACTTATACCTTCAATACTTATTTTGATTGTTATTTTGGTAATGATTTTTTTTTTTTGTTATTCAGCCTTTTTTCGTGTTTTATTTCTGTTCTTGTGACTGGAATTTTTTGATTGCAATACAGTTGTCAGTAACGTGTTTTTAATGCCACATACCATTTATTGTTTTTTTTTTAAGAATTTCGCAATCAAACCGTTTCTTAATTACCTAACCTCAAATATTTTTAAAAATGTTTAATCAAAGTAAATAATTATTTTTTTTTTCTTTTTCTTTGTTTTTTTCTTTTTCAAGAAACTTTCCCACAAACCGCTTCCTACAATCAACATCTATTGAATAATTTATCGCCCCAATGCACTTTTGCACTTTGGAGCAGCCAATACGACGACGACGACGACGACGAAAGCGACGATTCTACGTTGGAGTAGTGTAGTGTAAATAGACAGAAATAAATGAAATAAATAAAAACAAATTACACTCAATCGAATCCAATTTAAATACATAGTATGTACATGTGTTATGTATGTATGCATTCGTAAATACATATCACTCGTTTACCCACAATTGAGTGTGAATAAAGGGTGCCTGCATCACAGGGCATTCACTTTTCAGTGAACTTATAATAAGCGATCTCATTTGCTTTGAAGACTAGTTTCAGCAATACGTTTGCCATCTGGAGGACCTCACGGACAGGAGGCCAAACTTAAGCGACATGCATTGAAAAGCAATCAACAGCTTCTTCAGCTCTCCCCCCACCAATATCAAAACAAGTGGTGAAAGTTTCCTCAGCCATCGATGAGAAATTCATTGATCCCATAGAAAATTTAAAAAATTTTCATTGCAATTTCGAACTTTCTAATCAGAACTTGTTGAAAATTGTTGGGTATACAGTTTTATGATTCATGAAAATTTAATATATTAACGTATATATTTAAGCTAGCTACAAAACTGCATACTCAAATTACATACATATGTACATATTTCCAGGAAATCTTATTAGAATCTTGACATTTTTGTGAAAGTTTGTTCAATTTTTTTTTTTTAAGTATTACAAAAAGTTGTGACTTGCATTTATACGCTTTTAATAAAAAAAATCAACAAAATTTTTGTAAAAAAAAAAATTATTAAAATTTAATAACACAAAAATTGGATTGGTCAACAAAAAAAAATTATGAAAAATCAATGCGATTTTTTAGCCGCTCAAAACTTGCACTAATTTTACTAAAAGTGTATAATTCTGTTAACTGCATACCCAAAAAAATTTAAAAAAATCCTGGTTAAAAAGCTCGAAATTTAGATAAAGATTTGTGATTTATAAGGTTTTTGTTAAAGCATATAAAGGATTTTTATGAAAAAAAAAATTAGCTTGAAAAACATTGTAAATATTAAATACGAAACATCATTCCTCCACTTTTGACCGCCACTGTATATGGGTTTTGTTAGAAAATATGTAAGCTGTATTTTTATTAAAAAAAATAATAATAATAAACATTAAGCAAAAAAAAAAATAAACCAAAACTGGTCAAAATGTCGTGTGCCTATTATTTTTCACATGACATACATTCATAGATTAGCATTAGTTAACAAAAATAATAATTTACATTAAGGGTAATCAATATCATGTATCAAACATAATACTTACATATGTTCGTATGTATGTCTGTAGTTGTTTCTGCTTTGATTGCAATTTAAATTTATTTCATTACAAATTTTCGTTTCATTTGTTTACATTTACAGCGAAAAGTAATGCGAACCAAGCAAATCAAAGAAAAATGTTACTTTCATTAATTTTCGCAGAAAATTGATTAAGCAGAGATCTATGTATGTATACGGTGACCATTCGTACATAACACATAAGTGTCCCGATTTTTCATATTTGTACCAATAAAAATCCCGATTTTCAGAGTTTTATTTATTACTGTCGAAATTCGACAGTTTTTCTAGTTTTAGAAGCCTTGGAGAGGTTTTCTAACTTAACACGTAGCAAAACTTATACGGTACAAATTAACTAACCGGAAAATCTTCTGTTCGTCTTTGGAGGACCTCGGCAGGACTTGGAATTGACCCGATACATTCAAGTTTATCGATAAATTTCAATGATTTGATACATATCGATGGCTCGATAAATTTAGATAACTCAAAAATGTAAAAACTTTGGATACCTTAATAAATTTTTACTTTTGACATCTCCACATTTTTCGAAAACTATCTAAACATTTTGATAACTCGTTACACTCTGTTAAGACGATTAAATGCGATACGCAGTGATAAATGATAAGCTTATATAACCTTGAAATTTCGATAAATCGATATATATTGAAAATTCCATTAACTTCGCTTCGTTGAACCAACCAATTTCAGTCGATCAATAATTATCGATAACTTGTAAGTTGAAAGAACTCCATGCATTACGACACCTCGATATATTTCGTTAAATCTATAAATAATGATCATTCAATAAATATCGATAACTTGATACATTTCTTTAACTTGACAAATTTCGTTAATCCCACACGTTTTTATAGCTCGATAACTATCCGTAAATTTGGACAACTAAATTTCTGTGTCTATAAATTTCGACAACTCAGTAAACATTGATCAGTTTGAATAATTCGATACGGTGCGATAACTTAATAAGCATGGATAAATTTCGATAATTATAAACTTCGTTGATTCGATAAATTTCAGTAACCTTTATGGCTGATTTTATTTCGATTCCTATCGGAAAATTTCAGCTCTGTTAACCTAATTCTTATGTATTTCTCATTGTCTCCATTTTCGCCTTTATCTCAATTTTCGCCTTTATCTTCACTTTTGCCTTTTTTTTGTCTTCATCGTTATCACATGTTTCGTCATCTTCATATTTATCTTTATTTCAAAGTTTAATTTCAAATACGAAGTAAAACAAAATGCGAAACGCTTGAATTGAACAGGTAGCAAAAACAACCATTAACAAATACGGACATTTTTAAACGACGATTTTCAACCAATTTCGAAACTACAAAAACTCTCGTCATCTACAGAAAATTACTTTCCAACGGTGTTTCTGGTTTTGAAATTGGTAACTTTACCTTGGCCTTCATCTTTGTTTTTATCTTTCACATCTTTGCTTATATCCTTTTCTTTTGATGAGATGAGGTGCCATATAATGTGATGTCATATCATATAATGTCATGTCATGTGATATCGTGTGATGTGATGCAATATCATGTGATGTCTCTTCATATCATGTGATAAAATGTGATGTGATGTCATGTAATGTGATCACATTCCAGGTTCCGATTAGTGTGTCGATAACCCTGCTGATAACTGTGTTGATAAAAATACCGATAACAATATCCATAAACATATAGAAAAATACAACGATTATAAAATCGATTAATTCATCGATAAATATAACAATCATCAGTATCGATTATTGTACATATCGTTAACAATATAATAGACTAAATCGATAACAAAATCAATTATTTAATCGATTATTATACCCATAAAAATATACATTATTGTATCGATAACAATGTCGATTATTATATTGATTACTATATCGATTACAGTTATTTAATCAATAACAGTATCGATAACAATATCGATTATTTTATCGATAGTAATACAGATTATTATATCGATAAAAATATCGAGTTTTATATCGATAACAATATCGATCTTCATCCTCATCCTTTTCTTCATATTTATCTTTATTTTTGCATATTCCTCTTCACCTTTACCTTAAAGTGTTTAAATTTACTTTGATCGGTTTTGGCCGTAATTTTCAACCAATTGTGAAACCATGAAAACTCTGCTCATCTACGGAAAAATGCCTTTCCAATGGTGTTCTTGGTTTTGAAATCGGTTCGGTAGAATCGCCAAACGAACGGAGACAAAATTTATGTTAGTGTATTAATATATAGATTTAACAAGAGTCTTCCAGTACTCTGGAACAAGCGTGGCAGCACTTTCTTTATCACAAAGAACATAGAATATAGGGGAGCCACAAACATAGCCTAGCATCATTATTTTCTATGAACTTTGGTTATGTTTTATTTTGTCGAACTGGTTCTCTAGCTATATTGCAGTCATCATTTTTGTAAAAAAAAAAATTTTTTGAGGTTTTTATAATTTTTTGTTGAATTTGGCTATTCCCCTTTTGATTATTTAATGTTTATTATTTTTTTATGAAAGTGTAGCTCGTTATATAACAAAAACCATTTAAATCAAACTTTGTACAAAAATGAGCGAAATTTTTTCTGAGTATGCAGTATTGTAGCCCATTCAATTTTAGTAAAACGAAGTGCAAATTTAAGTAATTAAGTGTTGCCCATTTTCCCCATGCAAAATAAAATGTCGAACATAGTTTGCATCGAAGAAAGTGCGCGAAAAAATTGCCAAAAATCAACGGTAATTCCAAGTTACTTCGAACTTGCACTTTGGTATACCAAAATTTAAAGGGCTACAAAACTGCATGCCTAAAAAAATTCTAAAAGTCGGATAAAAAAGTTTAAAATTTTTATCAACATTTGTCAAAATTCGTTGAATTTTTGTAAATGTTCTACAAAGTTTTATATCTTGATTTAAAGTTTTTTTTAGATAGTAAGCTATATTTTCATAAAGGTCATCAACGTTTTTTAAACAAAGAAAAGCAAACAAAACTGTAACTGCAAAAAAAATGTCTTTACATTCTCGCCACCGTATATATTGTGTGTGTACATTTTTGAGATCACTTTTCAGGTTTTTTTCTCTTTGTTTTGTCTTAAATAAAACTATATTAAAAGATGTTATATCCTTTTGTTCTAAAAACAAAATTGTATGTTCGGATTCGATGCTTTAGAAATGTCCCGATTTTGGTCCACAGACATCTGGTCACCGTATGTATGTACATATGCAACAACGTTTGATTTCCATTGGCGTAATTAAATGCGGTACACTTTGTTCAATTCGATTTCTTTTTCTCGCAATTTTTTTTTAATTTATACCTACAACTTTGTTGTTTTTTGTGTTTATGGTTTTTTAACGCGCACGAATTGTGGCGCTTGTTTATATTTACTTAAGCGCATTACTGGTCTCTTCCCCGACGGCTGGCAGCGAAGCGGAGAAAGTGCAACAAATGAAAAGGCACTGCCCTGGAGCGGTTCAAGATTGGAAAATGTGAAAATCGAATGGAAACAATGTTTTCTTTCGTTTTTTTTTTAGTTAGTTGGTTCCTTAAGTTCGGTTAGATTTGTTAAGTCCTCGGGAGCCGACAAGGAGACCCTGCCAGCACATACAAGGCGATCGACCGGTTGGTGCCAAAGAACTGCTGTTAGAGAAACTGAGGCATTTATATTGAAACAACAGTTTGACTGTGTACGGTGCCTATAAAACAAAGTTTTGAAATTTTTCAAATGTGTTCTTCATTGTTATAAGTACTAATTATAATATTTACTACTATAAAATGTTTATTTGCCTATGCATTTGCCTAAAAAGGCAGCGCTTTATAAGTAATTTGTTTTCCCCATACAATTTTAATATAATTGATTTTCTTTACATTTAAATTTGTTTTAATTATTTTCTTTATTTATTTAAACGCCAATCGGCTGTGTACATAACTAAATTATTGACTAAAAAAGTAATAACAAACGTGTGTGGTTGGTCGCTTTAACAGAAAAAACAAAACGGAATGAAATGACATTGCAATGTAACATATAATTCAAAGAATTGATTTTAATTTATATTTATATACTCCCATAAGATAAGTACTTTAAAAAATATAATAATTAACAATGCCACCCTATCGAATCGAGACCAATGTTACCAGAAATAAAAAATTTGTCAAGTGAAGATTAAATCGTCAAAAATTGAAAAAAAAAATAATTAAGATACATTCTGCCTTATCCTGAGTTTCGCCTGAAAAAAAAATTCACCCGAAAATTTGTCATCCGCCCATAGTAAAACCATGGAAACCGAGAGTGAAAAGTGAACCGGTTCGGGGGAAATTAAACTCATGATAAGGCTGATTAAAACAAACTTTTTTTAAACAAATTTCTCTTTTCGTAAATGCCAGATGTCTTCATAGTGTAGATTTTGGAAAATGGTCCGAATATTGGTAACTAGTTTTGAGGCTGGTGCATGGCACCTCCCACTTTTCCCCCTTCAAAGCGCAATGACCAAGAATTCAATGGCCTTGCCTCTATTTCTCCCCCGACTACAGGGCTGCTCAAAATAGGGAAAAAATCGTTAATTTCGCTAGCGAAATGCCTCCATCCTACGAACACGTTGAATATAATAACCCTCAATCAATAGAGTTATCCTTCTCTTACCGCAGTATTAAGTAATTTATTGTCGTGTTGTTGTTGTAACAGCATACAAATTCCCAACATATTTTTGGGGAGTGTTGCTGGAGTAATGGTCCTTGGCCGGATATAAATCTGGGTCGTTCTGGTTACGTAGGCCCGGCTGTCGTGGGAACGACGAATTTATTGCCTCCCATTTGTTTGATTTCTTTTTTTTTTATTTGAAAGAAACCTGACGTTTGTACAGGAAAAATGATTTTTTGTGTTTCCGTACCTCTTGGTTGTTACTCACTTTTTTCCCGCACTTCAGATAGTAATTTGGGTATCGTTTAGTTATTTGCCTAACGATTTCGGGATATTTTGTCCGAATGGGTGACCCGATAGAAAAGAAATTACATACACTTGTAGTCAAGGGTCTTAGCTTTATTTTAAGACCTACGTTTTTGATTTTCTGCCACTAATTTATTTATAAATTCGGTCTGAAATATGCACTTTTTTGTGAATTTCGGGGTGAGTTCTACGCAAAAGTACTGTGTATGGCGCAGCCGGCTCATTTTTTTAAGTGCGGGTGAAGGCCACCAAAATGAAATGGTGTTCTGCACAAAAACAAAACGTTTACCTATTTTATATTTCCGGTGTAAAAATGCAAATTTTAGACCATTTTCCAATGGTTGCCCAGTGGTATGTGAAAAGTTTCGAGGGGTCAGGTGTGACTTTTTACAAAGCTTGAACTGGTGGCTTGGATATCAAGGGCCTCCTCTCCGCCCACTAACCCAAAAACAATGGGAAAAACTGAACATTCACCAGTCATTTTGCCGTTTGCATCAGAGCTATGCTGCCTTATCCCGAGCCTGAAAAAAAGTTGCACTCGAAAATTTTTCATCCGCTTACAGTGAATACATGGAAACCAAAACTAAACAGTGAACCGGTTCGGGGAAAATGGAACTCATGAAAAGGCTGATTAAGACGATCTGCCTTATCCCGAGTTTCGCCTGAAAAAAATTCACCCTAAAATTTGTCATCAGCCCATAGTAAAACCATGGAAACCAAAAGTGAAAAGTGAACCGCTTCGAGGAAAATTAAACTCATGATAAGGCTGGATATTTTCCGAAAATCAGCCTTATCATGAATTTCATTTTCCCCGAACCTGTTCACTTTTCACTTTTGGTTTCCATGTATTTACTATGGGCGGATGACAAATTTTCGGGTGAATTTTTTTTGGAACAAATGCACAATACCACCAAATCTCAAATTAAAAAAAAAAAATAGGATCGATAGAGACCATTGAGGTGAACATAACGTTATATTTTTTTTTTTTTTGGGAAACAACAACTACAACAATTATTAAAGGTCAAAGTTCAAATTAAGCATTTTCTCAAATTAATATTTCTCGAAAACCTCTTCAAGGAATTGGACAATTTTGATAGAGAATTTAATTCTCTTTAATTTGATATACATATTTATACATATACCTTTTTATAGTTTTCACGAAAATGGAATTAATATGGAAAAAAAGTATACAGGGTTTTTGTGTATAAACTTCTTTTTGCGTAGGCGGCCTTCGGCCGCACTTATGGATTATAACCCTCACAAAGTAGAATTCTCTTTCTGTGTTGCGAAGAAAAGGCGCTGAACACCTTTTGCAGAGAACACCTTTCTGAGTAGGCGGCCTTCGGCCGCTCTTATGGATTATAACCCTCACAAAGTAGAATTCTCTTTCTGTGTTGCGAAGAAAAGGCGCTGAACACCTTTTGCAGAGAACACCTTTCTGCGTAGGCGGCCTTTGGCCGCACTTATGGATTATAACCCTCACAAAGTAGAATTCTCTTTCTGTGTTGC
>NW_023458565.1:24615829-24625158 GCF_013731165.1 Rhagoletis pomonella
TTTTTGCGAATTTCTCGGAAACCAATGGAGCTACTAAATTAGTTTCGTTGGCGTTGAAGAACACCTAAAAGACACCTATTTCCTGCATATAAGAATTTCGAAAATTAAAAAAAAAAAATTTAAGATTGTTAAGATTGCGCTGTTAAGCTAGCTGAAAAACACATTTTTGCGAATTTCTCGGAAACCAATGGAGCTACTAAATTAGTTTTAGTGGCGTTGAAGAACACCTAAAAGACACCTAATTCCAGCATATATTTGGAAATTTTAAAACCTAAATTTAACGATGGGTCAGCTAGGTTTACGTAAACCTAGCTGACCCACACATTTTTGCGAATTTCTCGGAAACCAAAGGAACACCTAAATTAATTTTGGAGGCCCTAATTAACACCTAAAAGACACCTAATTTCTAGCTAATTTTTATTGATTTTTGGCGACTTGGGTCAGCTAGGTTTATGGACGTGTACAGTGTTGCCGCTTTTGCTGTTACTTTTGTTGTTGATGTTGCTGCTTAGCCTGCTAGCGGTACGCTCCAGTCGCTTGTTCTTGAAAGAGTTCAACGACTTTTTTACTATAGCGCAAAGATTTTTCATTCAGTTGAAGCTTTTGCTTACATTACAGACATACTTATTTGTACGTAGGCATTAAATATGCACATACATATGTACATACATACATTAGACCGTACCACCTTACAAGCAGACAAACAAAAGTTCGCCATACACCCCCGAGTCTAAAGTATTTTTGCAAGGCAGTTAAAAAAAAAATTGTTTGCCGAACCTTGATGACACCTACTGTTTTCCACTATTTTTCTTTTGTTGGTTTAATGTCTAATATTTTTTTTATAAAAGTATGGATCATTATCAAACTCAAAAAATTTTCACCAAAAATTTAAACTTTGTATTCAGACTTTTTACAAGCACTTTAGGTATGCAGTTTTATAAACCATTAAATTTTAGCATAATAAAGAGCATGTTTGAAGTTCGGCCAACAAATTTTGACAATGTATTTTGACACAACTTTATCGTCTTTTTTCTTACCTTTACCGATTATAGTAAGAGCAAAAAGAGGAAAGTTAGCCAATTTAGCAGCATATGTAAACGAGTGAGTACCTATTTTAATTTAAATTACCTTTTTTAGTTCTATTTGACAATGTGTTTTCACTTATTTGACGATACCTGCCATTGAATTTGACATAGTGAAAACCAGCCTTTAGACTCAGTAAGTAGTGTACCGTGACCTTTTTTTCTGGTCCGGTCTAATGTACATAAAGCTAAAGAGCAGCGATCGTATTTTCGGTGAAGTTGTCATTGGTGCACAACTGATGAGGTTTTCTGTCACAGCGAGGATGAAAGGTCAAAGGGAATACATATTGGGGCACATTAGTACATATGTATGTAATTGCTGGTCAATTATAGCTCCTTTTTTATTAGTTACTTGAAGGTATAACTTATTTTGATTATTATTTTGGTATTATTTTGGTATAGATTTTTTTTTTTTTATTCAGCTTTTTTTCGTGTTTTATTTTTGCTCTTGTGAATGGAATTTTTTAATTGTAATGCAGTTGTCAGTAACGTGTTTTTAAGGTCACATACCATTTATTGTTTTTTTTTTAAGAATTTCGCAAACAAACCGTTTCTTAATTACCTAACCTCAAATATTTAAAAAAAAATTAAGCAAAGTAATTTATATATTTCTCTTTTTTTTTCTTTGTTTTTTTTTTCTTTTTTCTTTGTTTTTTTCAAGAAACGTTCCCACAAACCGCTTCCTACAATCAACATCTATTGAATAATTTATCGCCCCAATGCACTTTTGCACTTTGGAGCAGCCAATACGACTACGACGACGACGACGAAAGCGACGATTCTACGTTGGAGTAGTGTAGTGTAAATAGACAGAAATAAATGAAATAAATAAAAACAAATTACACTCAATCGAAGCCAATTTAAATACATAGTATGTACATGTGTTATGTATGTATGCATTTGTAAATACATATCAATCGTATACCCACAATTGAGTGTGAATAAAGGGTGCCTGCATCACAGGGCATTCACTTTTCAGTGAACTTCTATCAAAAGCGATTTCATTTGCCTTGAAGACTAGTTTCAGCAATACGTTTACCATCCGGAGGACCTCACGGACCTCAACAGCTTCTTCAGCTCTCCCCCCACCAATATCAAAACTAGTGGTGAAAGCTTCCTCAGCCATCGATGAGAAATTCATTGATCTCATAGAAAATTTAAAAAATTTTCATTACAATTTCGAACTTTCTAATCAGAATTTGTAGAAAATTTTTGGGTATACAGTTTCATGGTTCATGAAAATTTAATATAATAACGTATATATTTAAGCTAGCTACAAAACTGCATACTCAAATTACATACATATGTACATATTTCCAGCAAATCTTATTAAAAATCTTGAAATTTTTGTGAAAGTTTGTTAAATTTTTTTTTTAAGTATTACAAAAAGTTGTGACTTGCATTTATACGGTTTTGCTAAAAAAAAAAATCAACAAAATTTTTGTAAAACAAAAATTATTAAAATTCAATAACACAAAAATTGGATTGGTCAACTAAAAAAATTATGAAAAATTAATGGGATTCTTTAGCCGCTCAAAACTTGCACTAATTCGACTAAAATTTTTTAAAAATTCTAGTTAAAAAGCTCGAAATTTAGATAAAAATTTGTGGATTTTTTATAAATTCTGTATAAAGTTTGAAAGTGTGACTTATATGCTTTTTGTTAAAGCATGAACCATATTTTTATAAAAAAAGTCAAAAAAAAATAAAGCTTGAAAAACATTGTAACTATTAAATACGAAACACCATTCATCCACTTTTGACCGCCACTGTATATGGGTTTCCTTAGAAAATATGTAAGCTGGATTTTTATTTAAAAAATAATAATAATAAACATTAAACCAACAAAAAAAAAGCTAAAACTGGTACATTCATAGATTAGCAGTAGTTAACAAAAATAATAATTTACAAAGTGTAATCAAACTTTAGTGCATATGGACTTGCATTTGCAAATTCTCAACAATAAAATTAAAGCGGTTGCTATGGTAGCAAGTATATAATTTGCAAATGCACTACTCAGCCATAAAGCCAACGATTGCTTTAACAACTGAATAATTGTTCACAACATATGGATGCATGCATGATTCAACAACTACAGGTTGTAGCAATCGTACAAAAACAACATTTACCGTTGGTATGAACTCCTTGTGTCATCAACATCTTCTTTATCTATTCATATTCGTATGTATATGTATACCCTGCATACCAGGATTTCATAGAATTCTAAAAGGTTTCACAATTTTTTAAGAATTTTCTTTAAGAAATGGTACAGAAATTTCTTTACTAGTTCTTGTCAACTGCTTCATATGTTTTTCTTTACAGATTTCTAAAAGAATCGTAACAGATTTCCGACACTCTTAAAGATTTCGGGAGAATTTGTTTGCAGGGTATATATATACGTATATATGTATGTATAAGTGGATAAGTAAATAAAGCAAAACGGAAGATAATTTGACACAAGCGTGCTCATAAGAAGAAGCATAGCTTCTATCGCTATCACCTGTAATTGATGCGCCTTGGGATGCATGGTACAATAAAAACAGGTAGAAGCCAAATTGACATCAAACCTACAAAAGTCAAAGTTTTCGGGAGAGTAAAAATAAAAATGAGCGTGTGTAAGGAAAAATAAAAAATTACATTTCGCTGGTTGACGTTTTTGAGTAAATTTGAAGTTTTGTTTCTATTTATTTATTTATTTGCAGTGTTGTTGGAGGGACTTTCCGGCATAAGGATCATAGGAACAGCACTTGGCATCAAACGTGCCTTTCCTGTACCTCCCGGTGCATTTATGAAATCTGCTGCTTTAAAATGTTTAACGCACAGCAAGGCATTTCGCTGCAGCTCTGGCCCACAGCTGCTTTCGCAACGCTCTTTACGCGAAGGACATTGAGACACGTTAAATGGTATCTGCTTCATATTTAACACCACATAAAAAACAACGCTTCGGTGTTGCATTTTTAACACATACATTAAGTATAAACTGCACAACACTACAAAAATTCAAATGTTAATTAAAATTTGTTATTAACGAACATTCAAAAAAAAAACGACGATATGACATTCAAAGCGTAACGAAATATAGGAAATAAATGAAAAACAAGTTGAAGTTTAAAGGTTTGGTTCTCATGAGAGCAACGTCATTTTGGCTTCTACCTGTATTTATGTGCCTTGATATGGATGTACAATTGGGGCATTCACTAGACGTGTTGACCGTCGTTAAATCTTAAGATTAAAATTTGTTTATGTAAAATAACGGTTAAAATGGTTTTAAAAGACTTCTAGCAACAGCGAAATGTTTTTAATATGATAAAAAAATATATGTATATATAATTAACCCCCTAAAACCATTTTAACCGTTATTTTACATAAACAAATTTTAATCTTAAGATTTAACGACGGTAAACACGTCTAGTGAATGCCCGAAATGTATTATACATAAAACATATGTATGTATGTATGTCTGCAGTTGTTTCTGTTTTGATTTTAATTTAAATTTATTTCATTACAAATTTTCGTTTCATTTGTTTACATTTACAGCGAAAAGTAATGCGAACCAAGCATCAAAGAAAAATGTTACTTTAATTTATTTTCGCGGAGAATTAATTAAGCAGAGCAGAGTATACGGTGACCATTCGCACCGATTTTGGCGTACCGATTTTGAGAAAATTGTCCCGCTGAATATTTTTTAAAACTCGGACACATAAGTGTCCCGATTTTTCATATTTGTCCCAATTAAAATCCCGATTTTCAGTGTTTTATTTATTTATTTAACAAGAGTCTTCCTGTAGTCTGGAACAAGCGTGGCAGCACTTTCGTTATCACAAAGAACATAGAATATAGGGGAGCAACAAACATAGCCTAGCATCATTATTTTCTATGAACTTTGGTTATGTTTTATGTTGCGAACTGGTTTTCTCGCTATATTGCTGTCATCATTTTTGCAAAAAAAAAAAATTTGAGGTTTTTATAATTTTTTGTTGCGTTTTTTGATGAATTCTAACTTGAATTGGACTATTCCCACTTCTGATGATTTAATGTTTATTATTTTTTATGAAAGTGTAGAAAAATTAGTGGAATTCTTTCTGAGTATGCAGTTTTGTAGCCCATTCAATTTTAGTAAAACGAACTGCAAATTTAAGTAGCTAGGATATACCGTGAATTTTTGGAAAATTTTTTTTTTTTTGGAACATGTTGCCCATTTTCCCTACGCAAAAAAAAATTGTCGAACATACTGTGCATCAAAGTTAGTGCGCGAAAAAATTGCCATAAATCAACGGTAATTCCAAACTACTTCGAACTTGTTATACCAAAATTTAATAGGCTACAAAACTACATGTTTAAAAAAATCTAAAAATCTGATTAAAAAGTTTAAAATTTGTATCATCATTTGTAAAAATTCGTTGAATTTTTGTAAATGTTCTACGAAGTTTTAAATCTTGATTTACAGTTTTTTAGATAGTTAGCTATATTTTCATAAAGGTCATCAACGTTCTTTAAACAAAGAAAGTAACCAAACTTGCTAAAATATCTTTTCCCCTATTTACATTCTCGTCACCGTACATTTTTCAGACCACTTTTCAGGTTTTTTCTCTTTGTTTTGTCTTAAATAAAACTATAAGTATTAAAAGATGTTATGTCTTTTTATTCTAAAAACAAAATTGTATGTTCGGATTCGATGCTTTAGAAATGTCCCGATTTTGGTGCACAGAAATCTGGTCACCGTATGTATGTACATATGCAACAACGATTGATTTCCATTGGCGTAATTAAATGCGGTACACTTTGTTCAATTCGATTTCTTTTTCTCGCAAATTTTTTGTTTTTATTTATACCTACAACTTTGTTGTTTTTTGTGTTTATGGTTTTTTAACGCGCACGACTTGTGGCGCTTGTTTATTTTACTTAAGCGCATTACTGGTCTCTTCCCCGACGGCTGGCAGCGAAGCGGAGAAAGTGCAACAAATGAAAAGGCACTGCCCTGGAGCGGTTCAAGATTGGAAAATGTGAAAATCGAATGGAAACAATGTTTTCTTCTGTTTTTTTTTTAGTTAGTTGGTTCCTTAAGTTCGGTTAGATTTGTTACCTTCGATTTCTAAATTTTACAAAAGGCCTTAAAAACACCTTACGCAGTCAAATTTTTCGTAAACTCTGCGTCTTTAATATTTCTTCACTTCCAAAAGCCTCCGGGGCCTGCCTACGCAGAAAGAATTTCAAAGATACTGTGATCAAAGTAGCCGCAGGTGGACTGATGAGGCTAATTTTTTTAAGTGCGGGCGAAGGCCGCCAACATGAAATGGTGTTCTGCACAAAAATACCGTTTACCTATTTTATATTTCCGGTGTAAAAATGCAAATTTTATACCATTTTCCAATGGTTGCCCACTAACCCAAAAACAATGGGAAAAAAACTGAACATTCCCCAGTAATTTTGCCGTTTGCATCAGAGCTATGCTGCCTTATCCCGAGCCTGAAAAAAATTGCACCCGAAAATTTTTCATCCGCTTACAGTGAATACCTGGAAACCAAAACTGAAAAGTGAACCGGTTCGGGGAAAATGGAACTCATGAAAAGGCTGATTAAGACGATCTGCCTTATCCCGAGTTTCTCCTGAACAAAATTCACCCGAAAATTTGTCATCCACCCATAGAAAACCATGGAAACCAAAAGTGAAAAGTGAACCGGTTCGGGAAAAATTAAACTCATGATAAGGCTGGATATTTTTTGAAAATCAGCCTTACCATGAATTTCGTTTTCCCGGTTCACTTTTCACTTTTGGTTTCCATGTATTTACTGTGGGCGGATGACAAATTTTCGGGTGATTTTTTTTTTTGGCGAAACTCAGGATATGGCATGATTTAATAATGCAAGGTTGGATAACCTGGCAGTTGGCTCGCTCCCGCATTCTGCCTTAGCCTGTGTTGCCTTCTTTTTTGATTTGTAGAAACTACTACTAAAATACAAGGAGAAATATTGTCTTCGTATAAAAAGTTCAACAGGCAACACTGCCGATATTTTCATCGATGGTTTCGTGGAAATTCATTTTCTTATTGGGCAAATTCAAGTAAGGATGGGAAAAAAATCAAAAATAATGGAAATATTTTGAATTACAACAATAATTTACATATTTATTTGCAGGGTATCGGAGTTATTCATAATTTGTATTCAAAAAGTAGCGTTTTACAAGTGCAGCCGTTACAAGTAAGTTTTGCCGGCTAGGATCCCTGTGTGTCCGTCCACGTATGGCTGGTACAGAAAATACAAATATTAATAAATATATTCTCTTGTAAAGGTCAGGATCACTTGGGTGTCCGTCGACGTTTGCTGGTGCATGTATTTTTACCACTGCAGCGTTTTGGTTGGTCAAATGCAGCCTTTGCATATTTACAAGTAAGTATACCACTCCATAAAAGCGAAAGTGGAAATATTAATAAAGATATTTTCTTGTGCTCATTGGGACTGATTGCAGAAAAAAGTACACAACATTACAAAAAATTAACATTTTTAAAAAACGAAATGTAATTAAATTGCGATATTGAAGACATATTTTTAAAGTTTAACCGATATAATGATTAACAAGACTGATTGGAGAAAAAAGTAAAAAACATTCCGCAAAAATTAGATTTTTAAATAACCAAATGTAATTAAATTGCGATATTGAAGATATAACTTTTAAATGTAACCAATATAATGATTAGCAAGACTGATTGGAGGAAAAAGTAGAAAACATTACTAAAAAATTTAAATAAAAAAAACCAAATGTAATTCAATTTAAGATATTGAACATGTTATATTTAAATGCAACAAATATAATAATTTTTAAAAGATTAATTTATATGCAGTAAATCAATTGCATCTTTACTATTTGTATAACTCTTCATATAGTCCATTTGAATAAAGGATTTGTTTGAATTCCATTAATTTTGTTTAATATATACTGCAATTTCAATGAAACCATGGTTTATTTTGAATATTTGGGAACATTTCTTCAAAGATTTCAACGATGTTTCTTTGGCAAGAATTTTATGTTAATATCCATTTATTTCATTTTTAATATTTATGTGGCCATAAAAAGTTAATTTATTGTCTATTGTGTAGATCAGTGGAATCTTCTTTATATATTTAATTTAATTTGTATACAAAAACGCATTTCAGCACTACCAGACTACTTACTTTTCCTACTACCTTTTCACAAAAGGAGATAAAATTGTTACGCGCTTCTCTTTCCTTCTCAAATGCAACCTTACATGGCAGTCGATTGACACAAATGTCAATATTTATCCAACCTTGTATTAATAGTGGTATTCATCTAAACCGATAACTTTATCAAGCAGATAATCTTATAAGTTTATGCACTCTGTTACATGAACGACCCACACTCTCTTTTCGTTTACACATGCGACCATAGTCGTGTTTTCTTTGGTTATAAAGCGCAGTGCCACTAACTTTATACTACTAGCACGGGGATAAAGAAATTATAGAAACTACCTCACTAAATTGGAAAAAATTATATTTACGAGATATCTATTTAAATAAATGTACATATAACATAAAAGCTATTTATTTGAAGCAAGTTATAAGAAAGAATGGCAGAATGTCTGGTTGTGTATGAATTCATTTATCACGGCTACCAAACTTTGCGAATTATCAGTGAAACAAAACAAACAGACGGGATAATAATTGAACCAGATCTCTATCAGGATCATATCGTTGTTGAATTTGCGTGCAAAATTTGTATGCGGAGCCCGATTATTGCCTAAGAAAACATAGCTAGAGTTGCGACAGAGTTGCATTGTCTTCAGTTTATCAAGTTTATTCAGTGAAATCGCTGGATAAATTTATCAGAAATGTGTAAACGAGTTTCCATACAAATTTTGACAGTTCATTTATAAGGTTTACACAATTATAAGTTTATACGGTTTACAATGCATTTATAAGGTTTGATGAATACCCTTATTGAATCATGAGGATATGGCAGAATAAGTATTTTTAAAGATAAATCTGTACTTATGGCAACATTGCTCACAGTCGCCATCAAAAATGCCACAGGAAAAAAAAATAATTTGAGCAGCTGGAACAAAAATTGTGCTCCATTGGAAAAATATCTGACAACTAGAACGAGATTGGAGTCAAATATGAAACGGCGCGCGTCAAAAGCAAAATAAAAGATACGAGAAATAAAGAACAAAAACAAGCAAAAATGGGAATGTATTGCAAAAAACGCCCTTTTTCTGTTACACGCAAATAACAC
>NW_023458565.1:24625258-24635551 GCF_013731165.1 Rhagoletis pomonella
TAAAAGCGTTGTATATTAAAAAGTTTTTTTTTATATTATTTATTTTCATTTACAATGCAAACTAAAAATTAAAGTATCTTGGGAAAATTACCTAATCTAGAAAAAGGGCGTACAAATCCTTAATCTACGGCGTTTTTTTGTCATTTTAGCGTTCCTACAGAGTTACTAATTTCAAGAGGTATGTTTAGCAAGGATACGCGCAACCAATCCATTTCCCCACCCATTACGCCACCACAGGCGGCTGCCGATACCACTACTTCGATAGCAGTTAAGGCTAGAGAGTTTGCAAGAGCAGTGAATTTGCGCATTTGAGGTGATTACCTATTCCGAAAATTTCCAAAATAACTAAGCTATTAAGTGGGGGTTCGCATGCACAAGGAACCAATTTACAGTCATTTAAGCAAGTAAAGAACTACATTGACGGCAATATACTATGTAAGCCAGTGTTGGTTGCGCGCCGAGCGCTACCTGTAAGCGCTGTTGACTGTCTGTATGCACACTGGCGATCAATGGTGAGTGCATGGTGATTTTTCTTTATAAAAACATGGTTCATGTTTTAACCAAAACGACATAAGAAAAACTTTCAAACTTTTTAACAAATTTAGAAAAATTCAAACAATTTTCTAAAAATTTTAAAGTTTTTAACCGGAATTTTTTGAAAATTTAATAAAACAAGTGCAAGTTTTAAGTGTTGATTTCTTGTATGTTTTTGTAAACCTGAATTTCTTGTGGAAGAATATGCGCAAGACCGTTTGCGAAAAATTAAAAAAAAAAACATAAACGCCAGTTTTCCAACATTTCGCTATTTATATGAAAAACTCCTCAAAAACCACCAGAAAAAAATTATTTAAAGTCAATACTATTATTTAACTTGCACTGATTTTACTAAAATTGTATAAACCTTGTAAACGTATAGCCAAAAGTTTTACAAAAATTCTTGTTAAAAAAAAAACAAAATTTAGTTAAAACTGTTAGGAATTTTTCTAACTTCTATAAAACCATGAATAAAAAAGAATTTATAAAAAAAAAAATCAAACAAAAAAAATCAGCTTAAAAAACATTGTAAATACGTATTAAAAACGAAACACCATTCATCCTCTTTTGACATCCAGTGTACATTAGGGTGGTCCAAAAAAAAATCAAAGCCGGATTTTAAATGCTCTCAACGCCTACCATTTACCCCTATTTTTTTTTATTATCAAATCAAAAAATATTTAGAGCTCGCTCAAAGCGCTCAAAGTTTTCCATGTATTTTATATGGTAAAAAAAAACAAATTTTCGTAGAAATGATATAGAATTCTTGAAAATCAATATTTTTCGATCGGAAAACTCTGGTTCTCTTCACAAGACTTCCAATAATAATACACAATTGTTTATCTAATCATTTTTTATTACTAAAGACTTTTCATTGGTTCCTCCATTGCATTTTCTGGGGGTTTCGGCAGCCCTATAAAATTCATACTAACTAGGAAAAATGGTTAAATAAACGAATGGGATTAATATTGGGAATCTCCTGATGAGAAGCAGAGTTTTCCGATCGAAAAATATTGATTACCAAGAATCCTTACCATGTGCACCCTGTATATGTATTGCACCGTGTATGGGTAACCAGCAGGTGTGCAATAACAAGCAAAATCTCCTTCACTGCCAACCAAACGTAAAATGCGCTGCCGACAATTTTCCAACTGCTATTTGTAACTGTAAATCATCACTTATGGGAATTTGCGGTAGGCAAATAAAAGAGTCAAATGGTACAAGCAACAAAGTTTGGAAACTTTCATAAAAATGCGAAGACATTTTTTAAAAGAAAAACTAGCAAACAAACAAAATTCATCATAACTAAACAAATAAGTACTTGCAACTTAAAATGCCGCATATTTGAAATGCAACAAAGTTGCATGAGCATGAGTGAGTTAGTGTATGAGTGAGTGGCAGGCGCAGGTGGGCAGTAGGGTGTAGTCAGTCGTCAAGCCGCCTTAGCCATATGTCAAAGTAACGAGGCATTACAAACCGCAAAAATTTAATGGCAAATTAGAGAAACTAAAAAAAATAAAACAAGAGAAAAGCAATGCGCTGCGGCAATTTGAGCTGCTCCAAGTATATTATTCGTGCAACAACTGAAAAATGCGGTATGCGTCCCACACAACTACAAAAGTGGCCAAGCAAAGCATTGTCCTTTCGCTCTTTTGCTGCATCTGAGTATTTAGCAGCTTGATCGCTTGTGATATTATGCGTTTTCTGCATGCAGGTGTGTGTGTTAAACAATTTTGTATTGCTTGGTCTTGCAGCAGCTGGTGCAGCGACTACTACATCGTCGCACAGTGGTATTTTGGTGGTAATAAATTTGTATCTGAGAATTGAAGTCGGTTGTGTTTTTTGCTTGAAAATTATTTGTTTTAAGTAATTTTCTGAAGTGGAAAATTTGCCATTATTCAGATTAAAAAAAAAATATATTTAGCATACTTAGGTTCTGGTATATACATAAACTAGGTGATAAGCCGGTTTATTCGATTGTAAAAATCCGGTTTACTTGCTATTCGAAAATCAAAAATACCGCTTGATACCAGTTTGGAGAAACCGAGCCAATAACCCTAGTAATTATTGAACCGAACCATAAATGTGGATTTACTGGAAATATCGACCACAGCACCATCTGATGATTTTTTTTTTTGGTTGCTGTATACGTTTTTAATTTCATAAAAATAGGACCATAAGAAAAGATTTTGTGAATAATTCGACTCTGTGGCCATTGTTTCTGGTAGATTACTGGAACTCAGTTTAGAGTTATGTAGGTGAGTACATATATACAATCTAGACTAATTAAGAAAAATATAAGTTATTGGAAAAAAGGGGCATGGCTTCTCACAAAAATGCATAATGCATATCTCTAGAAGCATACAGATAGAAAAAAGTCGGAGTTATTAGAAAAAGTTTCGTTATCCGTGTGGGACACAGCAAACTCTTAAAGTATTTAAAATTTGTTATGAAGTTTTATTTTATCAGTACCGTGGTGAAAGAAAAAAATTTAAAAGCAACAATAGATTATGTGGCGAACTTAGCTCAGTGGGTAGAAAACTGGCTTTGGAATCCGAAGTCGCTGGTTCATATCCCGGTGACCGCGGTTGAAGAAGTCTGATGAGGAAATTTTATCTCCAAAATAGTAGCTATGTCTAACTTTTACCTTTGTAAATTATTGTTGTTTTTCCACAACATTTTTCATAAAAAAAGGCCCCAAGCTCAATAAAATTGTTGAATAGAAAAAATTTTAGTTAATGGAGAAGGGAGAGCCGACATTTGCCATCTAGTCTAAAACTCTCTTGATGCATACTTCAGGGGACATTTAGCTTCAGTATTTTGGGATTTTTCAAAACTTCGACACAATCTTATATGAACCTCGAAAATCAATTCAAATATCAAATTTGAGCAATTTATCTTTTCTAATTACTGTAATTTTTCCAGTTTTGTGGTTTTTTTTTTAGATACTGTTGTATGAGAAGTAGGCGTGGTTATTGGCTGATTTCGCACATTTTTAATGCCGTCGCACAGTGGGAGTCGACAGAATTCACCCCAGTATTTTATTTGTTTTTTTTGTAATATGATCTATTGTCTATGTCAAGTTGAAGAATAAGGTGCAGGGTTTTTGAAATTTTTTTTGCGTTTTTTAGATACAATGCCAGAGTCAAAACGCACCCATTTTTAGTTTGACATAGTAAACCAGTAGCGACAAACAAGTTTTTGATTGTCGAAAATCATGTATTTTCTAATTTTATTGATTCCGCAAAACATACAAATATAAAAAACATTAACCTTAATTTTTTTTTAATTTTTTCGAAGTTACTAACAAGGCGCTGCCAGATTGGCCATTTCTCCCATTGTGCATCGGTACCGTTCATAAGAATTTAATTGAATTAAAATATTTATTCCAAAATTTGTACTATTGGTCCAAGGGAAGTAACTCAAGGGGAGTGGCCTATTTAAACTATTTCTGGAATTTTTCTTAACTAGCTTAAATCAAACATGTATGTAAGATTTGTATTATTTATATTTTTTGCCAAAAAAAATTTATGTAGTCATACCACTGTGCGTCGTATAATTGCTGGAGCATTATGAGTCATGCGTGGAGCTGTAGACGATTGTTGTGACTTTTTATGCTGCAGCCGGCTGGCTGGTAAATGGGAAACAAGTTAATAAATCAAAATTAATGCTACAGCAAGACACGTTAATTTCATGTATGTGTAGTAGGTTGTATGCGTCTTTATTTATTTTTTGCTTTTTTATTTTATTTTTTCCTAAAACGTATGTATGTATGCATGCATTCATTTTCCAGCGATTTTTATCTTGAATTCGTACATTGTTATCGTTGCACGTTTATAGATAACTTTGTTTTCATCAAATGCGGTCATCATCATTGCAGTTGTAGTTGCTTTTGTGCATTGTTACCTCTTGTGCATTATCTCCAAATTTTGCTCTGGTTCATTGAAATTTTTTTCTCGCTGCCATAAGCATTGTTTTTGCTTATAATTTTGCTAGACGTTTTGAATAAATTATTATTTTTCTAATACCCTTTTACAAACAGACATACCGTTCATAGTTGCACGACCGCTCAATTACCACTCGAGTAGCAGTGGCAGCTTACAAACTTTTGCTACGCACTGTGTAGATAAACAATTACATACTTGTTGTTGTTTTTTTCTTCGATATTATTTCATTTTTTCCAAGTAAGAAATCTATAGGGCTATTCGCGATTCGGTGCATAAGAACTGACAAATTTATGCAATTGCAGAAATATGCCATGGATTGTGAGCGACCTTTATTAAACTGTCATGGCAAAGCTTTTGCAAAACAATTTTTGTGCATCAGCTTTGGTTTTGTTTATGAATGCAATGCATAGCATTTTTATGCTATGGATTTTCGGTATTGCAAATTTGCCAAGCCATGACAAATGCAAATGCGTGTATTTTGTTTGTGTATTGCAAATAATTTGCAATACAAATTTGCAATGCAATGATGCTAGGCCATTTGCACCGGATCGCGAATAGCCCTTATGTAAACACTTTGAACTGGTTTTTCTTACAATCATCCACATACGTTCCATTGCATTGCATTGCTTTGCATTTACATGCCATGGGTGGCGTTTCGCAGTGAAAGGAAAAGTGGTAACTTGTTTATTTTAATTTCTTTGTCGTTACTCTAATCGTGTATTTTATACAATACCTATGAACATACATATACATATGTTAACGAGTGTCTCTGCGATGTCTGCGCCGATTGTGAGCTTACTGCTTGCCCACCTGTCTAAGACATACTTACATATGTATATGTATGCATTGCAGCGCCCTGCTTAGCCACGACTGCTCGACCACTTTCGAAAAGTTGTTGTCCAATATTGCATCGATTCGATCGATATGTTACATCCAAACTGGGTTAATGACACTAGCTGGCGAAAATTGCGAATTGAAAATTCACTTTCATTGAAAATTCGTCTGCCGTAACATTTTTTTATTTAGTAGCAACAGTGGTTTGTGCAGAAAGTGAAATTGATTGGGTAAAAAGTGTGGTGATAATAATATGTAAATATGTATTTTCGTGGGGTAAATAAATTGTTTGATATTTGGGTAGAGATATCCTCGCATGCAAATGAAGTACTTTTTTGCAGTAAAATATACAAACATACACACATATATTGCTAATGAAAAATATAAGTAATGCACATTTTTGGGTACAACCTAGAATATCTTTTGCATCCCTATAATGGCTCCTAACCGTGATGGCCCAAGACGTTATTAGCATTCCTTATAAAAGCTAAAAGTTTCTTAGTAGACGAGTTCCTAACCACAAGGCCATCGCCGGTAAAAAAAAAATCTGCAGTACTGCAGTCTTAGTCTGGCGAATGTCGGACAATGATACATAATGTGCTCCGACGTTTCCTCGTCTTCACGACACAGACAGCTATGCGTCTCAATGGAAAAACCACTCCGGTGCATGCGAGAGCGCAGGCGGTTATAGCCCGTCAGGTAGCGAGTAAGCAATTTGATATTGGCACTGTTCAAAAGATGTATATCTTTCCTAGTGAAAGGATCACTAAAAAGACTGGCTTGTCTCCCACCAGTACCTACTGCGTTTTGAGTTTACGCACGATTCGATTATAAGCCTCCATTAGGAACAATTGAGTTCACAAAACTACTCCAGATGACAATCCTTCCCTATCCAATTCGTCGGTGGCCTCGTTACCCACGATCCCGTAGTGTCTTGGTACCCAGCATAGTAATACCGAGTTGGATAGTGTCGAAGCAGTCCTTGACGAGCCTATAGGTGATCGTGCTATTGGAAAGTGCCGCCTGGCTACCTGTAAAGATAACTTGAAACTCACATTTTAACCCCTTCTCACGCTCATGCTGCTTGAACAAAAATTTCGGGTGGGATCCAACCTAGGAGCGAATCTAAGGCCGCGGTTGAACACGTTCTCATTACTCCTGTCACCGAATGTAGAGCCAGCCCTTGCAGGTTGTTCAGACATGAAACTGCAGTTTTCTGCAGCGTTTTTGGCCACCAGACTATGGAGGTATAATCGGACGGCCGATAGATCGGTATGGCCACCCTATTAATTAAGAGTATAGACCCCATGTTCGATGAAAAGTCTTCGACAAGCCCACATGGCTCGGATGGATGGGAATTCCAACTTAGTATCTTATTCAGGGTAACCCCTACATATTTCACTTCTTTAGAGGATTAGGTAAAGCATTGTTTAACCAAGAGTAACCGAACTATACTATGAATATGAGCATAGGTACGTTAAAAATAAAGAAAAATATATGTGACTATAAATCTTCTTCAATAACTAAACTTAGTTACAGCTTTACTCTCTTTCACTGGCAACTAAAATTAAAAACTATTGTTTGCTCAAAGTAAAGACGTCACCAAAGCCGAGTGTATGGAGGTGCAAACTTTCATTTGGTAGGGCACAAGTCGATCTTTGATTTGACCAAGAGCTAAAAAAGAGTGGCAGTCAATGCCAAAGCACCAGGAAAAACACTTTCATAAAAACCAATAGCTATTCGGAAATGGGGTAAAATTGTAGGTCCATTCATTTGTGTTGCATCATCAAGAACGAAATTTGTGTCCGTCGAATTTACTTTAAGGATGACGGTTGGTTTAACGGTTAAGGCCACGATCTATTTGTGTGTTTAAGGAATTAGGCTCTGTGGTGTTGCTGTGAACTTTGCTAAAGCTATTCTGATGCTTATCTGGAGATAGCTGGTACGTAAAGTACGGAAGTAACAAGGCCTCTAGTGTCTTCTCGACGAGGGAGAGGAATGTTTTCGGCTGATAAAACTCCCCTTTATTGGCTGTCTCCCCCGGATCCAGCAATTGAATCAATCTCCCGGATATCCACGAGTCGGGAATAATGAGAGTTTTCATAGGCAAGGTGTGTTATGCCACTGCCGCTGGAGCCAATGGCTTTGAAAGTTTTTGCCTTCTCGATAGCTACCTGGTGGGTATTCCCGGGACGTGGCGTAGGTGGTCACACTTATTCGCAAGAACAGCTTCCGCTGCCGGAAAGTTCCAGAGGACTTCCGCGATGCGTCCGAATGGAATGAGGCAAGCCGCCGCAGCTGTGACTATCTTGCAGAACTAGCTTTCGCCAGCGTGTACGTTTGTGCGTGTTCGAAGGGCGATGTGGGTGCTCTCAGTAACTTCCGCGAAGCCGCTTCAATAAACTTTGTTAAAGTTGGCACAGGTTCGGTGGTCCGCGGCAGCAAAGTCGGTGGGCTTATTGGCCGCGGGATGACTTATGGGTAGATGGTCTGATGCGGGCGTTAGCATAGGTCGCGATGTTATACTATTTAACAGCCCCGCGCTAGCTATTGTCGGGTCGGGTCACCGACTACCATTGGGTTTTCTCCTCTAAATAACGCACCTATTGCAGGGTGATATCCTTCCGGGCAGCAAGTGACATAGCGTATATAAACGTTCAATATTTCGAGCTCGACATCTCCTGATCCGACAGCTATGCCCTGACATTCGTGGATGGTGTCCATCGTCTGCTTCCATTAGACGAACTGCGATTTAGGATGTACGCTAGGCCTCCACCTTTGCTTCGCTAAAGATCTCTACGTAGCACATTGTAGGCGATGCAACTCAGTAGTGATTAGGGACGGTTATAGATGTGTGGGGTGGTCTACCTAAATAGGTCCTGTTGCGCTTGTCTCTGTGGTTGTGGCTTTAGAACTCGGTTGCTGTAGTCACTTGTCCATTCGTGTGGCCTGCGCAGCGAAAACACAATCGGAAATGACACCATTCAAAAAAGGAGTTGCATTTGACTGATGTCCCTTTCTGGTATATCCTATTCTGACACACAGAGCTGACTGTTTAGGCAAATAAAAGCTGCCGGTATAGGCGGGTGATGCCGTAAGGCTTCAGCGACGGGGAGTCATAAACATTATTTGTCCACTGCTTAAGTGACCTAAGGACTGAGCTGGTTCCCAGGTGATTCCATCCGTTACAGTTGTTGCACCCAGCTTAAGTGGAATTCGAATGAAGTCGTCTCTGGCATACGCAGCAGAAGTAGATTTCTGGTCGATTCCCGCCCGGTTAAGAAGGACGCTCCATAAACGAAAAACGATTTATGAGATTCGCCGATACAAACAGGTTTAGATCGATAGAAAAACAGCTCTTGGTCGGGAAAACCCCGAGTTAATCCGGTACGTAGAACCGGCTGTCGTGGAAATATTATTCTGGTACGTTGAACCTGTTGTTATGGGTGTAGAACCAGATAAAGGCTGCACCAAACACAGCTGTAGCTTGGCAGATATTCTTATACTGGAACTTGGAACTGCAGACTACCATATTTTAGACGCCGGCGAAGTCGATATGTGCCAGTCCTTTATCGATGGTTTCTTCGTATAGGCTGAATTTTACCACCGAATTTCCTAATTGTACATCATGGCATTGAAATCTCCCAGCCTGATTTTAATATCGCTACAGCTCTCATTAGTGCGATTCGAGAGTTTATAGAAAACACCTTTTGGCGCCATGTCTTCCACTTCCGCCGGCCCCAAGTTGCAAATGAATGTAATAGTAAAGGACTTTCCATCGTTGCGAATTGTGGGGGAAACTCGTGTAGGAAATAAAGGTCGACGACTCAGCGAAGCAGTCGCTCTCTCACCACAAATTCGACGGAAACAATTCCGTTATTAAGGTAACGCACATTCTAGGTGCATACTCATAAATCATAGTCCTCTAAATATTTGCACAGCGCATAACAAGAATCTGGGTTCATTGCACCAAGCCAGACGACCGCTTGCAGCCGCACCTGTTGATAGACAGACTCAGCAGATTTCAAGGAGGCTTTAAACTGAATGAATCGGAGCAGTGGGCATCGAAGCTCTTTAAGATTTTGATGTTACCAATAAACGCAGCCAATTAGGATTTCGTTTTTTTTTATCAACAAATATTTGGAATTTCACTTTAATCCTTTCGGAATCTAAGTATTAGAGCCAAGCGGTAATTTTGGAGTAAACCATAAATCATTGAAACATCAATTGTTTGACTTGCTGAAACACTTTCAATATTCCCATTGCCAAATTTAAATTTCCATAATTTAAAATTTGCCTCGTGTGTTGTCATTGTGTAACTTTAATATTTACATTTGCATAAACCGACTGCGCATTACTCAATTCGCCAACCAAACTTCGACGTTCGTACAAGCCTTTGGCTTAGTTGTTAATTGCAGTTGTTAATTTGAATTAAAAGCAATTTGTCTGAGGAATTCAAATTTGTGTGCGATTAAACCACATTTTCCAGCGCAAATGAAAGAGAGAGAGAGAGAGAGAGCGCGCGCTAGTGAGTGAGAGAGATGGGGCGGAAGGGAGATGAGCGGCCTGGAGACGAAGTAATAAAATGTTGGCGACATGACATGACAGTGGTGGCGGCAGCAAGTCCAACAAAGTTGTAAAAACTCTAAACCGTTAAAATAGAATTCCCAAGCAGATAAAACACTGAATGGCCAACGACGACCAACCAACTCGTACGGCAAACTTAATTAAGCAAAAGTGCTACAAATATAAAATGGTAGTTACAGCTTGTACTCGTACTTATATATAAGAAACAAGCTGTGCAACCAAGTAGAAAAGTACTAAATGCAGAGAATACATCAACGTTAAAAGTTTTTCCACTTTTGAACTTCTTTCTTTCGTTCGCTTGCTGCGTTACACCAATGGAACCAAGGCAACGCAATGCTATCCAACGCAATGGCATATATTGTATCCAGTTCCTTCTTCTAACAGAAGAATG
>NW_023458565.1:24635651-24643396 GCF_013731165.1 Rhagoletis pomonella
GGTAATAAAATTCAATGATTTGCAAGCGTTGCTCGTTAGTAAGTCTATTCATGATGAAATTTCAAAGCATACTGAGCATCTTTCTCTTTGACACCATGTCTGAAATCCCACGTGATCTGTCAAATACTAATGCATGAAAATCCTAACCTCAAAAAAATCACCCTTTATAATAAAGTGCAAGTTTTAGGGTACGGCTTTTTGCACTTTGCAATCACTCAAAACTTGCATTTTATTATACTAGAATTATACTGCATACTCAAAAAAATTCAAAAAAAATTAAAAAAATTTGTAAATTTATTCAACTTGGGTGTAAAAAAAATTCATAGTTCAAATTATTGTAGAGTTCACTCCATAATACTATTCTTAAATATAACGCAATACTCAGAGCTACCATTTCGATTTTTTTTGAATTTTTTTGAAATGGCATATTTTCAAAAACTATTTTTTTTAATAAAAAAATGTGTATGTGAAAGATTTTTTAAGAAAAAAAAAGTTGGAAAAAAATATTTATTTTCATAGAGAATTTTGATGTGTGTATGTAAATTTATTCCTCGCCCCGTTATCGAGATATTGTGGGTGTTAACGAAAACAAGGCAAATTAACTCTCGGCAACACAGTTACTGCAAATTTGAACGCACGTCACTGTTGGTTGAAGTAGTGATCTAGTGAAGAATTACACTTACATACAGGCGCAACTACCTTGGAGTTGGCGGACAACGTGTGTGGATGTGTTAAGTGGGTACCTGCCGAGACCGACCTAACTCCCCGGCGCTCACAGCGGATGAAATCAATAGGAAGATCAGGGCTCCGACACACTAACCACCTTGGTAGGGCTCGAGGTCTATCTAAACATCTACCGTTCTTTGGTTCCCGCTCCCGGTGCAACTCAACATCGAACCAAACAAGGCCGGGCCTACCCGAATTTGGGTGTTGAACTGCAGCCACCACGAAAACTCCCTGAAGGGCCGTTCCCAAGAACAGGGCATAGTAAATGTAGTATACTATGGGGACTTATGTACCCCGCGGTATCAGAATAAAGTCTCTGGTCAGACTTCAAAGCGGTAACTTCTGCCAGTTGAGCCTCCACCCCACTAGAGGACTGGGGACATTTAGAAAGTTTAGCCCTTTCTCAATGGGCAAAAATATGTTTAACAATTCTCTCATCCCACGTTTTCATGTGATGCAGAAGGGAGAAAAAACGCATAAAAATAGAGCAACTACGCTGGGTTGGCGACGAAGGCCGTATAGATATATGACATCCCGGTAAAAATATCGTTCGACTCGGCATCCATGGGTACACAACCAAAGCAAAGTCGATCACAACATTTGTGATGGATGATGAATTTTGTATTATTGTGCAATGGTAACTGTAATATTTTTTAGGGCTTGCTTTCGGGGATTTTTTCTGGGTCTAAAATCCTTTGGAAGAGAGCTTTCAAACTCCCATTCTTATTCCTAACTAATTTGCTTTGAAGAAGGGCCGGCTTGGCATATAAAACGGGCGATAAATTTGGTGTAATTTTTTTTAACTGTATAATAAAAAAAAAATTGTATCCAATTACGATTAGTGACACTGATGCATTAGTCGATTGAGTAAGTAAGTGCTGACCTTTAAAGTAATAACGCATAATAAAATCTCTATTGATTCCAAACTCATTTACAGTTTCTTACTGTGATTGCGCTATTTGCCAAGTTTAAATGTCAATTGTCAACTTGCAATTAACGAAAAATCCGTGTCGGTATATATATATATATGTATCTACTATAAATATATCTACCTACGTACAATATACACACTTAGTACATTTTTTTTTCCAAATATGAACCCACACGTTGTGTTTGTTTACTTCTATTCGTTTTTGTTGCTCTGTGGTTTGCCACATTTTAAGTTTAAATCTGTTTTAACTTCTTATGTTGTTTTAATTGCTTTTGTCTTGCACTAATTTGCGAAGTGTCTGGGCTTTATTTTGAGTATTATTTCATTTGTAATTGCAGTGTCAATTAGTCACTCAAGGTTGTCATAAATAGGCGCTAAAAAGGCCTAGAGCGACAGGTAGCAATCGCGTAAAAAATATTATAAATACAAAAGCACATTGATCATTTCGACAATTTTAATGTAATATATAGTAGATAAAGATGTGAACAAAAAACAGTGATTTATTTTTGTCTTATTATTCGATACAAATACATGCATGTATTTATGCACAAATACAATATGAAAAAAAAACGTCGTTGAGGCCAAATGAATAATTAGCTATGGTTCAAGTTTAACTTTTGTTTGTTAATTACAAGTCGATATATAGAAACTGCCGGTAATCACGCACATCACTAATTTGCTCCCACCAGCTTCGCTGATTGAAATTTCTGCTTGTTACATCAGGTGTAATTTACTTCAATGGAACTCAGACACACTTCATACGCGGAAAACTGTTCGCGCAAAAATATTGTGGAGGGCGTAAGCCAAGTTTACACTTGCTTTGTCAAAATGCTAAATTTAACATATTTTAAAATGGATCCCCAGTGGTGTACAAATAACGGATCATTTCTCAATTAATTTTTTGATTGCATCCTAATTTTACTTTTAAAAACGAATCAAAACCGCACTGCCTAATCAAATTGTTTGATTGCGGTCTTCATAAACGCGGTTATAATTCACGGAGCCTTGTGGTATCACATTTCCGATAAAAATGTTCGGAAACGGTTCATGTGATCCAAAGTTTCGTGATAAAATATATAAAAAAGATATACAGTGACTCAAACAAGTGATCAGGCGTTGATTTTTTGTTTAATATTCGTAATGTTTTTCGAGCTAAATTTTTTTTTGTTACTTTTCTACAAACGGCTAAAAAATTCCACAAAAAAATTTCGCAAAAAATTAAAAAAAAATCAAAGCTATTTTTTGTAAATTCCACTTGTTATGTATAAACCGCAAACGCAGTTTCAAAAATCTAAGCAATTTTTTTGCCGGTTGAAATTTGCAGTTCATTAAATTAAAAATTTAGGGGCTATAAAAATTTGAAATTTTAATGAAAATTTGTTGAATTTTCCAAAATTTTGTATAAATTTTGAAACTGTGGTTTAAATGTTTTTGGTTAAAGCTTGGAGGATATTTTTTTATAGAAAAACAACAAACAATATAACGAATACTTAAAATAAAAAACAACAACAACCAGTGGTCACTTGTTTGAGTCATTGTATATACCGATGAATACTTAAACTCAGCCAAAAACATTTAAAATTTTAATTTTTTTAGCCCTTTTCAAAATATTTTCAAACCAACAACTTCCTAATGCTGAAATTTCTAATGACATTGTTGGGCATTAAAAAAGCCCGTGCTTATTACGTTCATAAATTTAGTCGTTATGTCTGTTTCCCCATGACATTTTTAGATGGAATACATTTTTTGTCATTTAACGGAAAATGGCACCGGTATTGTTTAATGACCACCATTGTCACAAAAACTCTTGTATAGTGAAAATTCAGCATAAGCTTCTTTCGCCTGACACCTAAATACATATTGATACTTTTTTGCATTACCCAATTCCCCGAAATTCAATTGAATTTGATTTTCTAAAGAGGTGGCAACACTCCAACATGTAGGTAAGAAATGAAGCCTTTTAATAATCATTTAGATTGATACCCATATGTTAAATAATTCATTTCACATACTGAATAATTGCATTTGACTTTTTACACAGGTGGCAATCCTCATCAGCATATTTTCCAACCACGACCTTCGTAAACCTCTTTCGCCTGGAACCCGTACTTTGACACATATTTCAATATATATATATGTATACTTTCCTCAATTCAATTGAATTTAAATTTTAAAAAGGTGGCAACCCTGCTACATGTTGTTTAAAAATAAATCCTTTTTCAAACCATTTCGATATACATATGCCACTATTGCAGTAATCTACTTAAATTAATTGAATTAATTTTTTAACAGGTGGCAACTCTTTATGTTTTGTTTATTTAATGTTTATAATTTTTTTTATAAAAGTCCATCAGATAACATAAGCAGCGCCACATAAATTCAGATTTAATATTTTGAACACAAATTTTAAAAATTCAACAAAATTTATTAACAATTACACCCAGAAATTTCAGACTTTTTATTCAGAAGTTTTAGAAAAATTTTAGGTATGCTGTTTTATAGCCCATTAAATTTTAGTACGTTAAAGTGCAAACTTCAAGACGCTAGAAAATCGCGTTGGTTTTTAAGATTTTTTTTTTTAGGCTGACGGTGTTGTGCATTTCTTCCGCATAAAGTATGCACGATAATTTCTTTTATTTTCATTAATAAAAGAAAAATTTTCAAAATCAAATGGTCAAAATGTCACTTAACTTGATCAGCTGACCACAAGGATACACAGATATAGAATTTATCATTTATTTGGCAGAATATGTCGCACAGCAATAATCATTGTCAAAATTGGGGCATTTAGCCCCATTTCCTGCAGGGCATGTATGTATGTATGCGGCTTATAAATACGCATACGTATACATGTGTGTTCATGTTCATTGAAAGCTTGTCAATCAAGCAAATGATAGAGCCTATTGTAAGCATTAAAAGCCGGAACAAAAGCGTCTGCACCATTGGTTTTGATTTGAAAAGGGTATTAAATTAAAACGATATTCCACAGGCAGGCAAATTGAAGTGCTCCATTGATTGGGTGTCAATTTAATATGACTTAACGGTAATTTACGCTCATTATTTTTTCCACAGTTTTCGATATGAACTTGATTTATTATTTTTGTGTTTGTCTGTAAAATAATTTTTTTTTTAATTATGCGTAGACTGAAAACCAATTAACCTTGAATAAAAAATACAATAAATGTACCATTATAGACCAATAGATTGTTTAGAGTTTTTGTGGTTTAGTTTTAGATAAAAAAAATCTAGTACAACGTGGCATTTGAATTAATTTCTAAGTAAGCGGAGGGGAACAAAAACAGCTCCTCAAACGAACCCATTTGGCCCAAATATGCCATTCTTCTTTATTGGATGCAGGCAGCTTCTGCCACGTAAGCTAACCTAAACTTGGAAAATATACATACTTGTATAGAAGACACTCAGTTTGATCCACGGGAGGTCAGTGAAGATATAAAACACCGTGTGACAAAAACTAATAAATTTCTAAACACCCGAAAATTTAGTGCCATGTAAATTAACAGTAAGGGTAGCAAATGAAAGAGAATATTCTGTAGAATTAAAAAAAAATTTAATTTTTTTGTTCATAAGGACGAATACATAGGTATGGAAAGAGTCAATTGATATAACTTTTTTTAAACTAATAAAGTGAGTAGAACGAAATTCGCGTCCTTAACAACGAGGAGCAATTTTTGAATACCTATTTGTCCTTGTGCACCAAAAAGTGTTATTTTTCTCAATTCTTAAGAATTTTCTCTTATATTTAATACCCATATTGTTATTCTACATTGCACTATTTTTATTCAAATTAATCATATCTCAAAATTTTCAAATTTCCTTAGAAAATCCTGTCTTCAAAGAGAAAAACTAAAAACGCAGTTTTGCTTTTTTGACTCCTAGTTTCGCGAGTATATTGATTTTTCTGTGCGTAAAATTTACTAACTCGCGGACTAATGTTTTGAGAAAAGAAACATTTGCTAGCTTGGGCAGAAAAGTTGCTTGCAAAAATAACTTGATGAGGTTGACTATAAGAAGTTTTTTTTCCTCTCCTGTGATATTTGAAAAAGTGGATTTTGCAACTTTTTACTCTAAGCTAGCAATATGTAATTGCTTGAGGCATATTCATTGTCGAAACAAAGCCGATTCTAAAGTTAGCTGCTGATTTTTACACAGATATTTCACAAAAAGTTATGTCAAAAAGCTGCAACTAACTTTGGGGTCGACTTTATTTTGAATGAATCACAGGCGGACGCTCCTATTTGGCGCATGTTTCTTCTTACAGCATGAATCTTATTGCATATTTTATATGCAGCCATCAGTCGTGTACAAGCGTACGTAAGTTCCTAGAGAAATTCATCTACAGAGAAAAAAATAAAAAAAAAATAAAAGTAACTCTTTGTACTTGAAGTCATAACTGAGCTCTATTTAATTGCAGACTTCCACGTGACAACCAGCAGCGCAACCACTAAAGAACAGCTGCTTAAAGCAACCACTCACAATATTTCGACTTGGCCTTAACTACACCAACTACGCATAGTTAAATACATTCGTAAATATATACGTACAAAACAATAGGGTGGTCCAAATTTTTTTCTTAGCCACCCTTTAGAAGTGGAAAAATAAGGTTAACATTCAATCATGTCCCCGGGGATTTGAAATATTGTCTACATTTATTTTACAGGAAAAATGCATTTTTTCATTGAATTGCTATAAAATGGTTAAAAATAAATATGTATTTTTTGATCAAATAAAAATATTTACGTTCAGAACTCTTTAACCAATTAAATTGTGATGCATATTTAGTTTTAAAAATTTTACTGAATAGTTAATTTTTCATAACCGATAATTTCATGTCTTACTTATAAAAATTTGAGAAAATAGTTAGTAAAATTTTAGAGTTAAATTTGCGTCAAAATTCTATTGTTGGAAAATTTCTGAAGGGAAATATTTCTATTGCATAAAAAGGATTTTATAGCAAATCCACAAAAAGTTAATTTTTCACTTCAAAGCCCTGGCGCACAGTATTTCCCTTGCGTAGAAAATGTAGGTAAAAATAGAATTATGGACGGATTTGAATGAAAATTTGTTTACTAGGCAATTTCAGCATGCTGAATTAAAAAAGCCTATTTTTTTATAACTTCATACTATAACCGCAAATGCAGCTTGAAGTTATAAATTTGAGGTCTTGTAGCATTTAGGCACATCTGGATTGTTCGATTTTCAGAAATGATGCGGAAAATTAAAATTATTGATCTGTAGATGTGCAATAAGATTTCGTTTTTTTTTACGGTTGCCACCTGTTAAAAAATTATAATCAAATTATCTATGCAGTTAAATTACACAATTTTTACAAGTGGGTATCAATCAACCGAAATGGCTTTGAAAAAGCTTTACTTCTACACTACACCTAGGAGGGTTGCCACCTGTTTAAAAAGTAATACTCAACGTCAATTATAGGAGTTGGGTAATTGAAATATGTATGGGTGTCAGATAAAAGAGTTTTATGAATGTTTTGGTTTGAAAATGTTGCCACCGGTTTGTAATTCATTAAATTAAATTATAAACAATTTATGTATACGAATTATTAAAATATTTTCTCTTTCGAGAGTTAAAGGACCATACTTTTAAATCAGGAATAAAAAAATAAATATGTTTACATAAATAACGGGTGATTTTTTAAGAGCTTGATACCTTTTTTTTTAAAAAAAACGCATAAAATTTGCAAAATCTCATCGGTTCTTTATTTGAAACGTTAGATTGGTCCATGACATTTACTTTTTGAAGATAATTTCATTTAAATGTTGACCGCGGCTGCGTCTTAGGTGGTCCATTCGGAAAGTCCAATTTTGGGCAACTTTTTCGAGCATTTCGGCCGGAATAGCCCGAATTTCTTCGGAAATGTTGTCTTCCAAAGCTGGAATAGTTGCTGGCTTATTTCTGTAGACTTTAGACTTGACGTAGCCCCACAAAAAATAGTCTAAAGGCGTCAAATCGCATGATTTTGCTTATTTACGAAGCCATTCAACCAGAAATGAGCCTCATCGCTGAACAAAATTTGTCGATAAAAAAGCGGATTTTCTGCCAACTTTTC
>NW_023458565.1:24643496-24657692 GCF_013731165.1 Rhagoletis pomonella
TTTTTGATTTTATTTTCTTTGATTAGTTTGATTTTAATAGCGAGTGTTATTAAGAAGGTAATCATCCCAGCAGCCTTACAGCTTTCTGTATATCCAGGCAGCTAGCGACTAGTTTGTTGTGTGTCGCTGGTGAAAGCAGACTGTGATAAATCACTTACATTGCTAATGACAGACTGAAAGAAATGAGAGCCTGTGATAAAACTTTTGGACGCTGATATTAGTGTGGTCTTTGCCAGAAATACCACTTTTACTACAGTAGCCTAAATAGCTGCGGATTGTACCATTGACATACGAAATTTCTGAGGAAAAACCATTTCGACACGGTCGCATCTAAAGCCAGTCACTACTCAGCGGAATTTTTATTTTTTTAAGTCGATTTTTTTTTATCTTTCCAAACATTCCGGCCAGAAATTCTAAAGACAAGCCTGTTGCTGGCAACTTTTTTCTAACAAGAGTTTTCTTGATACTGTCTTGCAAGTGAGAGCCATGCAATAAAAAAAAATTCAGGATACTGGGTTTTTTTTCCGAAGTTAAATTTTCTGCACCAGAGGTTATATTGCCTGCAGCATAAAAGAACTCATTAAAGATTTTAATTTCTGCAGCTGGAGAGATTCTCTCGAAAAAAGTTATCTCTCTTAGCATGGGTGGACTTTATAAGAGCAACGGAAGCCAAATCAAATATTTGTAAAAGTTTTGACTGACTCTATGTTTGTACGCGCACAACTCGATAACCAAAGAATGGAATTGAATGCAGTTTTTACCGATGTATGGTTAGAGTTCTAACTTAAAATATAGAAAAATATAGATTAGAGAGTTGCCTCCTGTAGTAAAAATTGCAGTTTAAGTATGTTGATAAGATGAAGTAAATATTACAATATGGCTATCAAAAGAAAAAGGTTTAAAGCCGAAAATATATTTATGGCAGGTTGCCACCTGTTTGAGAAATTTAATTAAATTGATAACATAAATTAAATATTGCAATATGGGTATCAAACTAAAGAGGTTTAAGAAAGTTTACTGCCGAAAATAAATTTGAGGATGGTTGCCAACTGTTTGAAAAATTGTTTTTAAATAATTTTTTTTTTTTTGAATAATATGTATTTATTTATTGAATCTTTCTTTCGAAACAAACAATAAGTTGTCAAATATCATTATATTTAAAATTTTTTCGGCAATGCTTTGAAATTTAATTTTTTTACATATATGTATATTTATTGGCTATTGATAAAATAAATGAAATATTTAAAAAAGGTTTGTCGAAAATATTTTTGAAGCGGATTGCCACTTATTTGAACAACTTAATTTAGTTAAATTGATAAGATAAGAATGCTTTATAAATCGAAAATTTGTTTCAAATTTATTTATTTTTTTTTTTTTAGATGACGCCATAATATTTAGCATGTCCACAATAAAATCTGCGTTTTGTTAATTTTAGTCTCACGCCAGTCAGGGACAGAGATGCTATATATAACAAATTAAAATATGTATAAAAATAGTATGGACCAAATACTTAGGTACATCGAAATAGCAGTACCTAAAGCTGCTTAATTTAATTATAAGTTTAATATTAGTTAAGACCCAAATAGCCTCTTAGTAACAATAGTAACAACAAACCTTAGTCTCTCTAGTCAAAAGTGTGCGTGTAACTCACCTGAAATGAAAAAAGGAATGCTTACATCAGATAATATATCTACTAAGTTATATTAAGTTTTAATATGAATGAATAATACATTTAGAAGGGGATAGGTGAAAACTACGTTGCCTTCTAATAAACAAATAAAATAAAAAAATCTTTCAGTTTTTGAAAAACCATAGCTGATCATGCTTTTAACGAATAGACAACGTCGCAGCTTATTTAAAATTTCAAAACTCTGTAATTAAAGAATTTGTTCATGGGAAGTGGGTCATTTTGACCCAGTCATTGCAGAAGGGTTAAAGTAGCTGCATTGGTTAATGAAAATTTTAAAATAAATATGCAAAAAAGTTTAAAGATGCTACATGTAAACAATATCTCAATTAAAACCAAATATTTGGCCATAAATCAATCATAAAAGCAAATGTTTTTATTTTAAAAGTCACTTAAGTCACATTTGTGCTCGCACGCCACACGCATGGTTGCTGCCACTGGCAACTAGCTGCAGACTGACTATTCAACTTGAACTCGGCTATTGGGCAAACGAGTACTCGTAATTGAGCTTTCGCATCGGTCAAAGGCACATCATAAAGCACACAAGTGCGTCTGGTTTTTGCAAACCCGCGGGCCAAACTGGCCAAATGGCAAGCCAGTGGCGTGTCATATTTAATCACAATTACGGCTCGTTTGCCAATGGCAATGAACGCAGGCGTCGCATGAAAAAAACGTGAATAAACAATCGCCTGAAAAAAAGTTGAAAATTAAATGGCAGATGCGTTATTTTAAAAATACTCGTGTTAATTAAAACTTACAAATTTTATCCCTCGGCCTGAATGAATACACAGGACAACAAAAGTGGAAGCACATGTCGGTGCGGCAAAAGTTAAAGATGTCTTTGATAAAAAGTTTCCATCAGCTCCAGATTTTGAGAAAAATTTGGTAAAAATGTCAAAAATCGCACTTTTGGCAATGTTCTAAAAATGACTATAGGTAGCCTTCAGGTAAAGGTGCAGGGGTGGTCTTCACAGGGATTGTTAGTTTAAGCCTCAATGAATGGTTCTATCACTTTATGTTTTTTTTTTTCTAGAGCTTCTCAAACAAGCATTTTTGGGTTGCGATTTTTACACTACTTTTTAATGTTTTTCTTAAAATCTGGAGCTGAAGGAAACTTTTTATCTACGAATTCGTAAACAGCACGAATAACAATAATAATAATAGACTGGCGCTTACACATATGTTAGTGTTTGGCCGAGCTTCTCCTCACGAACAGCACGAAAAGGCTATTAAAAATAGCCTTAACATTTGCCAGACCAATGCAATGTCCTCCCTGCAGGGAATGGGACTAGTTTGTAGCTAACTATTAACTAATTAGCATTCGACTAGTGGTAACTATTTATTAACTATTTCCTTTGGCCGTAACTAACTACTTTTAAAGGCCGCAAAATAGTGAGAACTGGTTTCCTATGCATTAGATGTCAACTAACTTGCAGCTAACTACTTTTGGACATAAAATATCAATAAGAAAAACAAATATTTTTTTTTGTTTTTTAATTTTTTATTTATTTACTTTGTTTTATTACACTTCAAATTTGTTTACATTTTCTGCTGTAGGGTGGTCCCATATTCCAACACCATCACACATAACTTCAAAATGATAATGTAAAATTTTGATCTTCCTTTTATTTGTCCTAAATACGAAAAAGAATCTGCGAAGTTCAGAAAAAAAGTGTATTGAAAGTAGTTTTTCTGAGGATATTGAAATAGAAACTTGTAAAGAAAACGCTCCCGATAACGTCTGCATGACTTTTGCACGACTTTACAACTAACTTAAAGTTTCGAACTCCCACAAAAAAGCTAACTAGACGTTGACTCAGATAAAATTTAAGTTTAAAAAACAAATTAAAAATCGACTTTGCGAAATTTTCGGCTTACTTTAATTGCTCTATCCAAAAAAATAAATATGAGCGACAATGGGACATTTCTCATAGAAGAAAAGAAAGCAATCGACCGGAAATTTTCTACATTGCTTAGGTAAATCGCACGGGATGTCACATACTAAGGCATCAAATGGACCTTCATTCTACTCAGCGCCTCTTAAATGAGTGGTTTATTGGAATCCGCGGTCATGAACTGTAGAACGCATCGCAAAAAGATTGATGGATCGCATAAGCTCACATTTCAAGAATTTATGTATTACTCTCCTAATCAAAATGGAAACCATTTTGAATTCACGTACTGTATCTCTGCTTTCGCAAGATCCCATGGACCTTGAAGCGCTCACTCTTCATTAAAGGTGCCGATACTGTCACTACCCGCAGCAAGCTATGAAAATTTACCTCTGGCCGATAGAAGGGAAATGGTAAATATTTTACACCACGAGTTTAGCCAACATTGGATAGAAGATTAGCTGAAAGATTTTCAAAACGCAGGCGATGGAAGAAGGCCTTAATCCCAACAATGCTGAGACAGGGTGTACTACTCCAAGACGGCACATTCGCATCCACTACTGGCGACACGAATGCATTGAGAAAGCGTATTCAGCTCCAGCCGTTCATATTCGCGTAGTCGATGCACGCACTCAGACCGGCATACTCACTCGAGATATAACCAAACTAAGCATCTTAACACCAATCTAATCTCCTACAATTCAGAGTGAGCTTCAGTAAATGAGGCTCTGCCATGATTAACTCGCATATCTATCATACAACCCCCAAGCAACCACTTGCTCCCTCAGACGCACATAGATCAGCCTTATAAAACCCGCCGGTATATATCTATAGCCACCACCAACCGCCGCCAGCAATATGTCACACAAGAACCGCTCTAAAGTCACCAAGGCGTAGTAGCACAGCAGCCGTATGATCACATGTCATCGGCTAGGCGACGGAAAAAACACGCTCTGTAAAACTCTCATCATGGCCTTCTTTTTGTGGAATGATGCTGAAGAGATAGTCCGTGGGCAGGTATGAATCCACATATGTTTACGCGTCTTTCTTCGCCGACAATTAGGTTTACGGGTCCTTTTTCGACATCAAAATACTCGCGCGTCTATATTTGTGTCTAGTGAAGATATATTCCATTACTAGGTGTGACTAAAACCTACCAACATTTATTTTTAAAAGTCCTTAACGGCAACACTGTTGGGTTCTTTCGAGAGCATTATTCTAAGCAAGATCTATGGCCCTGTTTGCGTGAGTGACGGGTACCGAAGAATAAAATTGAATCACAAACTATGCGAGCTATCTTACGTGATGATTGTCCGGCAACCAGAGATGTACAGGGGAAAGCAAGGGCGCCAATGAACGCAATGAAAAAACCAAAAGCACTTGGCTACACTTGTCTGTGGAATTTGATAACACTTAACGAACGAATACATAGCATCGATTTATTGCTTAGCAAAAATCAAACATCATTCGAACATCAAAAGCAACGCATAAAAATAATTGCTTGTAACACCTTTTATTTATTGCTAAATAAGTAATTTTATTGAAAATTTAATGATCATCACTCACATAAGATGTTTATATATACGTGTAGTTATTGTTGTTATAGCTAGATTTAGATAAAATTTTAAAAGCCGGTCTATCGGTCAGTAGCACTACAAAAAGCGCGTAAACACATTTCGAATTTGTAATTAACTACAAAACAATCCGAATGTTGAAGGCAATGGAAAACTAGTTTATGTGCAACAAAAGTAAAAAATGTATGAATAAAATAACATAGCAAATCCTCGAAGCTCATACAAATCGGCCGTCCAGCAGCTGAGACAGCCTTAAATGCCACGCATGCCCCATGGCGCGCGGTGTCGGTCAGTGAGACAAGGCAGCAAGCAGATAGCCGACTAGCCAAATAGCCAACAGATGTAGCTCGTTAAACAAGAAATACGTGCATACGCATCTACGCATATGCATACATACATACATGCATATGTACATACATACAGTGGCGGACATAAATATTGGCACAGAGAATTTTTCGCAATATATGCAACGTTTTTTATTCTAATTTATTTTCAATATTTTTTAATAAAAATATAGTTTGCACTTCATCAAAATTAAAAATAAAAACTAAATCTCTAAACTTTGTGCAAAACTCAGGAAAATTCAATAAATTTGCATACTAATTTACAACTTTTTATTCACATTTTTTAGACAAATTCTAAGTATGCAGTCTTATAGCCCATCTAATTTTAGTAAATTCAAGTTTGAAGTATCTAAAAAGGGAAGGTGTTGCTCATTTTCTCCATACAAAAAATTATTGTCTAACATACTTTGTATGGAAGAACCTGAGTGAAAAAAATGCCAAAAATCAACGCGATTTTTTAGCAACTTCAGCTTTCATTTACTAAAATTAGATGGCCTATAAAACTGCATACTTAGATTTTTTTTTAAACTGAATAGAAAGTTGCAAATTAGTATGCAAATTTATTGAATTTTCCTGAGTTTTGCACAAAAGTTTAGAGATTTAGTTTTTTATGTTTTTAGGTGTAGGACGAACTATATTTTTATAAAAAATTATCGAAAATAAATTACAATAAAAAACTTTGCAGATATTGCGAAAAATTCTCTGTGCAAATACTTTTGTCCGGCACTGTATAAGCAGGACTTGGCTATCAGTGCGTTTGGATTTTTTATTCTTTTTTTTTTTGGTAATTTGCAACATTTTGCTGAGAGCATTACTCTTTGAGCTAGCGCGTTTTTATTATTGGCCACATTTCGGCAATCTGTGTAGATATATGTACATTAGGGTGGCCCAAAAGTACACACATAGGAAAATCAACTTTTTTGAACCCCCCAGAACTGAAAAATATCAAGAATAAGGAGACACGTGTTTTTTTTTTTGAAGATTCCTATGTATTTTATATAGGAGTAAAAATTTGTGACGAGGGCCACTATTTTATCGAAGATCGAGCATGTTTTGTGCAATTATCTGTTTATGCTTCACAACGATAAAAGAAAAGTACTAGTTCCACAATTTTTCGAAATTCGAATTATTTTGGTAATTATAGCTATTAAAATTTTTCGAAATGATTTAAATTTTAATTGTTTTCTCGCGATTCTGCTCATAGTTTAAGCAGTTAAGAATGATGGTGTTTTCTTCCCATTTTTATTTTTTATTTGGTCATACATTTTTTTTTTATAAAAGGTATTAAATTTTTTTTAAATATTACTAACATCTCAATGGCTTTAAAAACGCGTTTTGGGCTAATATTGTTGTACGTTCTAAATATTAGCAATTATTTACAGAAAAAAAAAATTGCCGGAATGCATCGAGACGAAAGTTATTCACGCTTTTCTCTTGACACCCAATGTATTTTGTATGGAAACCGATGAAATGAGTATCGCAAGCGCGCTAGAAGTTTTGATGAAGAAACCTAATTATTGTACTGAGCCTTTACATAATTTTAAGATTTCAAATATCTGGCAACCCTATTTTTCAAAATTTGTTACCACATACCCACAGAAATAATCGAGTAGAATGCAAAAAAGAATTAAACACGTTCATTGAGCTGTTCGTGTGTGATTTGGTTATGAAAACTTAAAATAACTATTTTTTGTATATAAGAGATTACACTTAGTAAAATTTTTAAGTTAAACTGGGATCATAGTGTTATTGTTTAAAGACGATTTTATATCAATTTTACGAACCAATTTATTTTCCCCACGTAAAATACATGGAAAACTTCAAAGGCCCGGCGGCACGGCTAAATATTAATCGATTTCAAAATAAAAAGATACGTGTCTCCTTATTTTTGATGTTCTTTAGATCTGGGCGGTGGCTGGAGGAAAAAAATTTTGGGCCATCCTAATGTACATACATACAAATGTATACTCATGTGTATACATGTTGTAGCCAACCACAATTTAAGCGTATCATTAATACCATTGCTCTGTTATTATTTTCAGTATTTTACTTTGAACTTAAACTTATAGATTTTTTTTTTAACAAATTCAATTAAATATATTTTGTGCTTCATTTTCGCACATTCCAACATGATTTGGCATTTCAATTATTCTATTTTTACATAGTCTGTTTTTCGCATAAGCGCTAAATGAGCTTATGACCCTGTAAGTACATAATTCTGTGTCTGTTTTTCATTTACGATTGGCATCCCAGCTTTTTTGTATGTATGTATGTAGGTTTAGTAGTTAATTCGGTCATTCACAGCATGATGCTTTTATTACAAGTTCTTCGCAAGATATTTTGTTGTGTCTTCTTTCGCTCTTGTGGTACCTTCATGTAATGGGTTTGTGCATAAGTATTGTATAATAAGCTTTTTAAAGAAAAAAAGTAATGGGTTTTCAAATCCAAGCCCAAAAGATGGTACAGGTACATATACCTATATGTACATGTATGTAAGAATTTTATCACTTCAATACAAATTTTAGAGTTTCAATTAAGTTATTTTGCAGTGATCTTGTACAGTTGTGAACACTCTTGTACATTGTAATACATCGTGATTGTGGGTTTACAACTAATCTAAAAATATAAAACCGCAAGGCAATCACGGGGTCACGAAGGCGGGTAATACTAGTTCTCCAGAGTTCTAGACAGTTGTACAGCCCAGCAGAAAGTGTGGAGATTATTCCAATTTATCACCCAAGAATCAAATTAAATGTACAGTATCTTCGCTTAAATTTCGATCGGAGTCAAACGGGAGAGCTGTGTGGTACATAAGTAACTCCATTGGCCCTTCGTGATTCACTCTCGGTCAGAAGGACTTTGCAATTGCATATGAACTAGTTTTCGCCCAAAATTTTGTTGAGTTGTCGTCAAGCCTATCTGTCTGAAAGTAAACCACAAGTGGTCAGCAATTCTCCCAGTACTGTGTACCCTTTCTGCCCGCATAGTCAGATCAGAATTTTTTCGCAAAGTTACGGTAGCCTCATAGCAATATTAATTGCAATTGAGAGGGAGGTAAGGCATTGCCTCCATGATTGCCGCTTGGCCATCTGAGTATATGATTACCTCTCTTATTGACTGCACATCCTAAATATCTGATGCTTCTTTAGCGGTAACCACTCCAGATTGAAGAACGTTACATCAGTCAGGAGGCCTAAATTTGACAATGATTGACGTCGATCGAACGAAGACCACACCACCAACACTCCCATAGGGCTTTGAACTATACGTGAAAAGTTTCACTGTTCTTTCCATCAGGTCTTGGACCAAGACACTTCGTTTCCAAATGTCGCTAGCAAAGAAATTAGCTCGATACTTTCCAACAAGTCAGCACAAACATACTAAATAAACTTTCTGTCTCCGCTACTATGGGTGGTGACACTGAGCGACATCCTACTAGATCTCAACAAAGGTGAAGTGAAAGATATATATAGATGATGTAATGGTGGCGGTATGCGTTCTCTTCCCCCAACGATTAGCGAAATCCTAGAGGAAGCTTTGCTCAGGCTACACATTTAGGCCATAAAAAGTAAAGTTGCTAAAGGAGCAATTAATCGCATACTTCTGATGGTGGATGGCACTGCAGCACGGTCACAGGGTTATTCTTGAAAAACTTATAGAATCAGGGAAATAATCAAATTATATACCACCTACTATAGATTTTAAGAAAAACTTGCAGGTGAGGTTTCCTTCTAGACGGGATTGGATTAGGGGCTAATTCCACGCAAATCTATACTGCCCGCTCCAAAATTGGCTGCGGTGTGGGAGCCTAGGTATTTTCTGAGAAATTGAGAATTTCTCGTTCCGACCACCGAACTCTGCTAACATCCTACCAGCGAAAGTACTTGAATTCGAGGGGAAGTATAGCATTCGAGAGAAACTGCGTAGGAGTACGGAAAGCATTTATTTGCTGAGATTGCCAAGCGGCACTTCTGGCACTTGTCTCGCCGGTAACAAGGTCTAAAACCGTCACAGATTGCAAATCCCCATTAAGCTCGACGGCGGGGTCAATAGACATCGCTCTCAGATGGATTACCGGTCATGGTTGTCTAAGGTGGTAGTATCTCTTGATGAATCCGAAGCATAGACAATAACTGTCCACTTGGACTCATCAAAAGGGAACTGCATTTGCAATTTGCGCGTATTGATACACCTGGGAAATACCTTCAAACCTGTAAAACTGCGAGGAATATATGACCGAAGTACGACAAACTATTGACAAAAGAACTTCTGAAGAGGTCGAGAAAAGATATACGTAGTCAGGTTAACTGGCCTCCCGTGCAACCCACATTGCCGCAGCTGTAATCTTGAGGGAAGCAAACAAATGATCCTACAATACCTATGCGAGTTCCCAGCACCGGTACACACATATATCATAATACACAAGGGGGATTCTTCATCCAAAATCTTACGAAGACCGCCAAATTCTTCATTATTAAATATCCAAGTAATTTTACGAAACGGACGAATCTTAAAATCGGATAATACCAGGGGCCCCAGAGGAGGCGGATAAAAATGGTGCTCCCAGCATTAATTGGGTCATGGGTTAGGCTCAGGTAACGCTTCTATCAAACAACCAGCCAAGCCTTGGCGATTGAGTGAGACCAGGCAATATACTAGAATTACGGCTTAGTCTGTGTCGCAAATTTAAGATCTTAGTTTTAAGGGGGAGAAAAACAATTTACAATCCTTGAAGAACAGGATTAAATTTCGTTGTAGCTTGCAGCAGCCTACCACATTCCTTCCTTTCACTAATGTTGCCTTCTTAGTTAGTTTGTTGCCCATCTCTGTGTGGCTTTTAAAAAGGCTTATGCTTTCCTTTCTATTTTATTTTTTTTTTTTTGTTTTTCAATGCACGCGTTTACCATATAGCAGTGGTTTATTTCATTTGCCACATCTACCAAATAGTAGCCGCACTACTGTGCTGCTACCAAAAAAAAAAATTTGCTGTTGTATTGTTATTTTCGATGTTTTCACTCGAAATTGCAGTGTCAAGAACACCTGTTTGCACAAATTGCTTGTCTTTTGCTGACTTTTCTTATTTCCTAATATTTTTTTCGTTTTTACCCAAATATGTACAAGCGCACAACATTGTTTGCAAGTGTTTACAAGCATATGTACGTACATATGTATGTGCATTAGAGTGCATCACCAAAAAAAGTTGCTTTTTTCCACAGGGAGTACAAAATTTATTATATTTGAAGACGTCCAACAAAATATTTCGGAAAAATATTAAGATCTACGTGAGCTGAACCGATATGAAAATACCTCCAAAAATGGAGTTTTTTATTAACGAAAAAAGTTTCTTAAACAACTTTTTGAAAAAAATCCCCTCAGATGACAAAACAGATTAAGCGTAAAAAATCTGCATACAAATATTTAAAAATGTTTTCAGCTTCAAAAATCTCATTATTACGATTCCGTTGAAAATTAAAAAAAAAAAATTTAATACTTTTATACAAATTTTGTAAGCTTCAACCGTTTGGTAATTTGAGGGGATCTTTTTTCAAAAAAATCTTTAAGAAATAAAAACAATAAAAATCTCCATTTTTGGAGTCAGTCCAGCTCACGTAAATCTTAATTTTTTTTCCGAAATATTTTGGTGGAAGTCTTAACATATAATAGATTTTTGTATGGGTAGTGATGCAGTCTAATGTGCATATGAGTGGATACTACTATGTGCTTAGGTTTATATTGTGCTTCTTGATTGCTAACATTATTTTGCGTGCATGTATGTTCGTGGAACTTGCTACATGCAGCGGCAATGTGCTTTATGCTCGCTAAACCCTTTTGTATAAGGATAGTACCGCTTCATTACATTCGCACCAACCGCCTGAATCTATTATCCTTTCTAGGTAGAGAGGAACGAGATGCTGCTGCCTTGTTCCCCCTTATTTACTAGCGCATACTGGTATGTAGGGTGGTCCAAAAATGCATGTGAAAAAGTATAGTCCAATTTTTATGCTCTCACCCCCTAGGATTGTTCTATACCGAAAAAAAGAATATCCCTATTTTTTATTTTGAATGAAACAAATATTCAGAGGTCGCTCAAAGCGCCCAAAGTTTTCATGTATTTTATATGGGGAAAAACAACTTTTCGAAAAATATTGACTTTCAAGAATTCTATACCATTTCTACGAAATGCTTTTTTTCCCATATAAAAACCCTTCAGGGAAACGGCGGACTAGTGATCCAAATTTGTAGTTCCGTACTAGATCTTTATCGCCAAAAACGAACTAGTCCGATAGTAACTAAATGCCCACCAGTCCAAAATCGGCGAAAAGTGGTACTTTTAAAAAACTATTTTTTTCACTAGAAATCTATATCTAAAGTGACGAATTTAGAACTGGTTCGAAACTACAGAAAAAGGGCCGCAGAACAAACTACATCTTATCTGTCGAATTTAGAACTAGTTGGGAACAATCGAAAAAGGGATGCAGCGGGGGCAATTGACACTTCCTAGGACATCGCCATGTTAAATTCGCCAGTTGTTTGCATGCAAAAGAGATTTATCGCGAACCAGTACTGGGTCTAAAAGTACTAGATGCGCACCAGTTCAGAACTAGAGATTTTCTCCACAGGGAATACATGGAAAACTTTGAGCGACCTATAAATATTTTTTGATTTCAAAATAAAAAATAGGGGTATACTTTTTTTCGATATAGAACTATCCTAGGGGGTGAGAACATTACAATTGCGACTTTACTGTTTTTGGACCACCCTAATCTGCATACTATTTTAGCTCACACAATTGACTGGACTTGGTTTTTTGCTGCTCTTTAGCCTCAGCTTTTAAATTGAGTTTGCGTTTTCCTTTTATTTTTTTTCGGTTGGAAATATTATTATTTTCTTCCTTTATGTGAAAACTCATAGTCATGCGTAGATTTTTATTTATATTTATGTCGGTACCGACATATGTATATACATTAGACCTACCACCTCAGCGTACCACCTCAACACCAGTAAATTAAAGCACTTCCAAAGTAATGAATCTTTTGCTAAAGAAGTTTTTTGAGTCCTCTAGTAGAACTTAAAAAAAAATGTATTGCCAAATTTACGTGTCACCGAATAATTCAAAAGACGTTCTGTAGGTTAGGCCCAATTTTTTTTTTGCAAAATCATTTTGCAAAAATACTCTACACTTAGGGGGTGTACGGGGAACTTTTTTAGTTTGCTTGTAATGCATATGCATTACAAAGTAGATATTTTTTTACCCAAATAGCCACCAGGTACATATTTTTTATTTACCTTCTTTGTACTGATACAAACAATTTTAATTAGAATGCATTTTTGGAAAGGATTATATCCGTAGTTGAAAAAAGGCCACCGCAAATAAAGACGTAGATATTTAGATACCGCGTGGTTCTGAGTGCATTATGAATATCTTTTAAAAAATATAATCTAAACGTTTGAATTTCATTTTTTACTAGAATAGAGAAAATCTGAATAATAGCAAGATTCTCTCGCAAAGCCCTTGCACGGTGCACGTATGACACGATAAAACCAGGCTTCCTATGCAAAAGCTGTGCAATCCGTGCACAGTGAACGGGCTTTGTAAGCGTGCGAGAATCCCCCTAATGTATAGTAGCCATGGAAAAAATACATACATATGTCACGACTTATCACCTCCCCGGCGTATACGTAATATAGTTGAAAAAAACATACCCAAATATTATTTATACAGAAGTTGACTACTTTCTGTATTTTTTATTTCACTGGAAAGAGAACTTCAAGTTTTGGAATTACAAAAAAAAACGACAAAACACGTAAGCTTTACCTTGAGTCGCAGACTACGAATCTGTATTCTGGTATTCTAGATAAAGTCATTTTCCCAAGATATTTAAATTTTTATGAAAAAAATCAAATCTTAGCAGGGAGAAAATAAGAAACAACATACTTTATGTAAATTTTTTCGTTCGTATTAAAACCTGCTCTTAAAAAAAGGCAAGCTACTAACGAAGTACATCGATCGATAAAAGGGTTTTGATTGGTTAAGTAACTTTTAAGCAAAGATTATCGTTAATTTCTTCATGATCCAATGATCGGATCTAAACCAAATTAGTATGGGACCACCCGTGAGGTATCACCTTTCCTTTAAAAAGAATTATAGAAATCGGTTAACGTGGTCAAAAGTTATGCGGTAACATACATAAAAAAATAAAAAATATTCCGACGAATTGAGAACCTTCCTTCTTTTTGTGAAGTCGGTTAAAAATGCGTAGCGATTTTTTTTATGGAATATGAGCAGGTAACACGGCTGTACTTGAACATGGCGTATGAGTAACATTTTCCATGTTAAAGTTTATTTTATTACAATTACAACGCTTTTATCAACTTGCAATGTTGTGTGTCCAGAGACTTTCAATGTTGTGGATCCAGAAACTTTCAATGTTGTGTGTCCGACACCAAAGCAAAGCTTTGAAAAGTTCCTATAAAAAAGCATAGTGCATAGGGTGACAGCTGTAGTGAATAGGGCGAGGTAGATGACATCTAGATGTCGCCCTATGTACTACGTTTGCTACAGCGGAAATAGACGACACGCCATTTCTTTAAATAAAATTAATTGGTGCTCGTTTGTATGTACATACATATGTAAATGCATGTGTGTGCACATTTCTATTAATATCGTTGAATTATTTTAATATCTATTGCAAAATTTT
>NW_023458565.1:24687692-24734222 GCF_013731165.1 Rhagoletis pomonella
TGAGACAAATAAAATTCTAAAAAATCAACGGTAATCTTTAGCGACTTGAAACTTGCACATTATAGGACTAAAATTGAATGCGCTATAAAACTGTGTACTCAAAAAAATTCTAGAGCTTCTGAGAAAAAAGTTTGAAATTTAAGGGAAAGTTTGTTGCGCTTTTTTGCGGTCTTTTAAAAAGTTTAAAACATGGGTTTATATGGGTTTTGTTAGAGAATGAACTGTATTTTAATTGAAAATTCTTAAAAACAAATAACTAAACATAAGTGGCAAACAATATCGCTTTGAAAGGGGGGTGCTATAGATATGTCCAATACTGTACATACAAAAAAAATACTTGCGTCCACACAGTGGTCTTGAAGCAACCATAGCTATGACTAAAATGCCAACCAAAACGGCTTACATAACTGTCTTTGTACATAATCATAGATCAAAATTTCGTTGAAAATAAAATTCCATCTGCTCCTATGCTTAAAATATTATAAAATGTTGATCTAGAACTTTCCAAATCCAGTTATATAATCGCGAAGGTCTATGGTAATATAATTATAACACTTTCTTACGTTATAAGCATAAAATATTTTAACTTAGTTATTCAAGAGATAATATTACATAATTGCATATTTTAATAATTCTTATTGCATAAATTTTATAAATTTACAAAGTCAATATAAAATATTATTTTATATAAATTCATATGTGTTTTGATGAAAATTCAACGACAGTTTTTTTTTTTAATTGATTATATATTTAGGGTCGTCAATCGAATTAACTTTATAATTGAGCCAAAATCTTAAAAATACGCCATGAATGGATTCTCCAGCTTGCTCCGACCACATTCCGAAGCCGTCGTTGCCTAAAAAATGCAGACAATGTTCCAAATGATTTAGAAGCACGTGAATTTTTAATGTTTCCGACATTTCTGTGCTTCGGAAGGCTTTAGCGAGTTTACTTACATGATTTTTTAATTCTGACCCAACTGAAAAAGCAGTCAACCCATTGGTGGAGTTTTTTTCACTCAATACATTTAAGGTATGTGCTCTCCCTTGTATAACTTTTGGATGGCTGGTTGCCCGAGCAGTGAGCCAGATATAACAAGAGCATGAACTTGTTCTTGTTTCTTTTGTCGAATCTTCATAGTTAGGCATGTTTGGAAGAGGCCGCGTTGCATTTGGTATATCCATATCTCGGTCACAGAGAACCCTACGACATGTACCACAAATGCCTAATGGGAACTTCGAATTGGTCAATCTAAAATTTTCACTAACGTATTTTTTAATAAGGCACACCAATTTTCCGGTTATATTAAATTCTGAAGGTTTTGACGATCCGAATTTAATCTTTCTCCCACAAGGCGCGCACACTTTAAATCTGTTCTCTTCGTGATTACACTTATGTTGCGGATGACTTATAGAAGACATGATGTGCAATCAAATAGCTTACACCAGAAATATTATCATCGAGAAAAATACTATCTGTTTTTCTTTTACACTAATATACAAAACGATAACTTTAGAATACTCTGTTGAACAAGAAATACTAACAATTGCAGTTAAATTTTTTCCAAATTTTCATTTGACAATATTTTAGGCATAGGAGCAGATATGATTTTAATTCCAACTGCATATTGGTGTATGGGTGCCTTCCAAAACAGGTATGCAAGCAGTTTTGGTTGGCATTTTAGTCATACCTATCATTGTTTCAAGACCACTGTGTCCATTAACAATAATTTTTTGCACGAAATTACCGATAAAACTTTTCAACAATACGATGGCGATTGAAAGGGATTAAAGTGAAGGGATGGAGGGCAGGTGGCACAGCAGAAGGCAGCCAAATGTCACATTTTCCGCCAATGTTGGCAGTCAGGTTGAAGCCAGTTGCCCGGGAGCATGTGATTTATGCGCAATATGTGGTAGCACATACACACACACACACACACACACACACTAATATGCAATAGAGCAGGCGGAAAATCGCCACGTAGGAAGAGTGTACACTGTACAGCCTCACGCGTGTTTAATTTTAATGAGAATTTCGGTTGGTACTTGTATATGTAGATGCATGTGTATGTGTGATTATAATGCTGCACGTAGCATGTAGCAACATGCGTAAGTATTTGCGTACATTTTTACAAATTGAACTTTAACACTTTTTCATTAAATTTTTTATACGATTTGTACTTTTTTCCACAAAAACGTTTTGTACAATAAATTTCGTGGTATGTTTATACAGATATATGTATGTGAGTCTATATGTAGTTTATTTTATTTTTTTTATTTTTACATTAAGCACCTGATGCTTTGCATGTCATCCTTTCAGGCTGAGAGTGAAAATTTACTGGCATGCGCCATGAAACATGCCGATCATTGCCCTGCAATCAGGATATTAAATAACTCAATACGAAAGCTCAGTCATTGCGCCAGTCAGTTGATGCGAGCTGGCCGTTTATTTTGTGGTTTAATATGTTGGCATTGATGCCTCTGACTGCGAACATTACGAACAGTTGCTGGTCAATGTGGTTGGAAATGACCTTTGACGCTGCTCGAACGGTAGTAAATAAACATTTCGAAGAGATAAAGTACACAACTATGGAGATTACGAGTATTTATAAAATAAATGTACATATGTACAAGCTCAAATTTGCTATTGTATATCAGGGATGTTGCGAATATTTGCGAAATTCGCATTCGTTATGCGAATGATTCGCATCATTTTACATATTCGCATTCGACATTCGCGTTCAACATGAAATGATACGAATGTTTAGCGTATGCGAATGTGTACAATTTACAAAATTTTTAAGTAATAAAAACGATGACTTAAGATGATTATAGCTTTTTGAATGTTATTCCTAACATTCGCATTCGGAAAATTCGAATTCGCATTCGCGAATGTGAAAAATATGACATTCGAAACATCCCTAATGTGTATGTACATATATATGTACATATGTAGTTAGCTAGGTAGAGAAAACCACTTTGGACAGGTAATTAATGATACGACACGAGAAGGAGGAAATTGCGTACATTTAATATATAATTTATTGTTTAAGCATTTAAATTATTTATTGTAGATACTAAAATAAATTTGTAACACAAAAAAATACATTAAGAGGAATACTCAAATATTGCACAGAATAGGTATTTAAATTAATATTAAAGTAATAAGTTGATGGCAACTCAAAGCATGCTCAGCCTAGTCTGACGCCTACGCACCATTTTTTTACTGAGCCAGTCATTTATATCCCTAATTTTGCTATTGTGTATACCTGGATACCGGGTATTGTATCCCTAATTTTCGGGTTTACGCACAAGATCTTCCCAGCCAATATCAAAATATAGCAATGAATGTGTAGCGCGGTCAAACAAGACGTCGGATAACGCGATTGTCGTAGCTTGATATATTTGTTTCAGAAACAGCGTGACATATCGTTGTGGTTATGAAGCTGTATGCTCATAATTTTATTTCGCCAGTAGTTGATTTCCACAACTACTCAGGGATTTTCAAAACGTTTCTGCCGAGTAATTTGAACCATAGGCTCATTAAATCAGCAGGCATTTCTAAAGAAAATGTATACGTTGTTGCTTCACATTAGCCTTCAAACAAATGCGGCAATGAGTACCTATATAAAGTAATTACTGCAAGATTTACTATTGGCCCCAGCCTGGCCTCTGTTAGAATAGACAAAAAAAATATTTTCGAAATAAATCGGTTTTTAATTACATTTTTTTTCACACATACGTTGTTGTAATTTTTTATTTAACTTATTAATTAGGCCATTAACGCACTATTTGCATGCAAAACAAAGCTGGGAGCCACTTGGAATCTATCAAATGCCCTCATGCGTCTTCGTTACACATGTGTATGTGGTAGAATACCACACAAAAAAATCGTCGCACATCGGGTCAATGGGAAAAATGCATTACGGCAGCGTTGAGGTCTACCTACTGCAAAGGCTGCTCTAGAAAGAATCCCCGTTTTACTGTCCATTTACTTAATAGCGGAAACTTGTGCTGCTAAATCTGCTGGTAGATTGACGGCCATAGGGGAATTCAGTCACAAAAAATATGGCGCAAGAGAATGAAACCTTACCGAAGATATATACCTCAACATTTTCACGGACGACTCTAAATTGGTAAAGAGAGCGGGCGCCAGAATATATTGCCAGGATCTGAACGTCAAGCGGGGAAGTAAGGTAACCTAACCAGGGCAGCATATTTTAAACAGAGGTTTTCGCGATGAGGATAGCAGCAGAGCTAGCCTGGGACAATCAACTGAAAGTAAAGGGCAACTGCGGGAATCAAGGCAATTACATCACATAGTATTTCATATAATATCGTCCTTGGCGGCTGAAAAGCCATTGAAAGGCTGGACGCAAACAGAAGGCTGCATTTTTACAAGGGAATGGCAGATGAGCCAGCCAATAGCGCCACCACTGTGGATTCAAACAAACAAACTACATTCATAGATCACTTCAACACTTGTATAACGAAATGAACGACAGTAAAAAATTATGTGCGAAAACAGCGAAATTAACCATTCCCGCCTCTTGTTACGGGTATCAAAGAACGATTGTAGGTTGTTACCGGATTGCTTACGGAGCATAAACTGGCGGCTGCTTATGCACAAAGAATGGGTATCACTAACGTGGTCAAGTGCAGGAAGTGTCGTAAGCGGGAATACAGGGAATCCCTAGAGCATATTCTATGCCGTTGTCCCGCACTAACAAAAACATGAAAAAAAAATTCTTAAGAGCCTATCAGTTCGAGAAGTTAGTAGACATCTCAAAAAAAAGAACTGAAATTAGAAACATGTGTTGACATCCTTGTCGGCCGCTGTGGTGTAGTGGTAAGCAGTGCGCGCTTCCACTCCACAATGCCTGGGTTCAAACCCTGGTCAAAGCAACATCGCAAAAATATAGAAAAAAAAGGTTTTTTCTTAACAGCGGTCGTCCCTCGGCAGGCAATGGCAAACCTCCGAGTGTATTTCTGCCATGAAAAACAGCTTCTCATAAAAATACAATCGCCGTTCGGAGTCGGCGTAAAACTGTAGGTCCCTCCGCTTTGTGTGACAACATCAAGGCGCACGCCACAATCGGAGGAGAAGCTTGGCCAAACACTAACATATGTGTAAGCGCCAATCTATTATTATTATTATTGACATCCTTTGTGATGTCTACTTTAACGCCTAAAATCGAATTCCAACTGGCAACGCTAAAGACCTACCGGTTCACGTGTGGCTCAACGCCGGCCATATTAACCCAAACTAACCTATTATATGTTATTAATTTATTCAATTATTTGAAAAAAGTAGCAGTTCTCTTCATACAATATTCTTAATGTTTATCAAGGTTATATCTTAGAGCTGTGCCAAATTTTGGCAGGATTCGAAAAGCGACTGACTTATTCAACTGCCCTCACACATACAAATAAAATGTGTCCCATAAAATCTCCGTCATGTCTATTTGTATTTCCAAGCATGAATGACATTCAAATCATCTCTTTTATAATCACAATTTTATTATTAAACCACAACTTTTTTTTGGTAATGTATAAAAATACCAAATGAAACAGTCAAACACATAAAGATGATGCCGCATATTTATTTATTTTTTGCTCTAACTCATTTTGTTTTGGCAAATGTAATGCTGACATAATTAAATTATAACACAATGTCTAAAATTATTGACCACAAACCCAAAAAAAGGTACTTTTATTATAAATTATTTTTATTTATATACATTTATATTGTAATGTTTGCGTCTACTTAAATGCGTTTACAGAAAAAAAAATAATAAAAACAAAAATAAATAATTATTTTAAATTTAGAGTGAATCAATTAAAATTCTATGCATGCGCCGAAATTTCAAAACAAACAGAAAAATTGGTAAAGCTCATTGTTTACCGTAAGTTATGCAACAATTTCACAAAAAGTTCACTGTCTATATGCACATACATACATGCTACATACAAGACTGTCTGTCTGCATAAATAATATTTGAAAGCGAAAATGAGCTGTGAAAAAATTTGCCATGACTACACAGTCAATTATGTATGTATGTATGTATGTATGTATGCATGTAAGTAGGTACATGTGTACACGCAGATGTAAACAAAATCAGGCGCGTGGGAAGTTGTTGCGATTTTTCTTTCATTACGTTGTTAACACGCTATGCCAACAACTTTACAAAAAAACTAAAAAAATGTACTTTAATGACGATGACAACAGAAATTATGACAACAATGCAGGGATTCCAACAAATTAATTATTAATAAAAAAATTTAATATAAATATTTACGAATACGTATGTATGTACACAAAATTTGCTGCCAAACCCGCACATTAGAGTGGTCCAAAAACAATAACGTCGGAATTTTAATGCCGCCACCCCCTAGGTTTGTACTGAACCGAAAAAATATACCCCAATTTTTTTATTCTGAAATCAAAATATACGTATTTAGGGAGTGCTCACAGCGCTCAAAGTTTTTCATGTATTTTATATGGGGGAAAGATAACTTTTTGTAGAAATGGTATACATTTCTTGAAAATCAATATTTTTCGATCGGAAAACTGTGGTTCTCTTCAGGAGACTTCCAATATTAATATCCAATGGTTTATTTAACCATTTTGTAATATTAAAAATTTTTTATTGTTCTCTTCACTATATTTTCTGTGGGTTTTCGAAGATCTATAAAATATTATTACCATGAAGAAATGGTTAAAGAAACAATTGAGTATAATTACTGGGAATATCCTGAAGATAAGCAAAGTTTTCCGATCGAAAAATTATGATTTTCAAGAATTCTACACTATTTCTACGAAAAGTCTTTTTTTCGCATATGAAATACATAGAAAACTTTGAGTGCTTTGACCACTCACTAAATTTTTTTTAATTCAAAATAAAAAAATAAGGGTCTATTTTTTTTTGGTATACAACAATCCTAGGGGGTGGCGGCATTAAAAATCCCACCCTATTTTTTCACATATTTACATTTTGGGCCACTTTACTGCACACTGAATTCTTGTAACAGTATTCATTGGAAAAATGTTAACATAAAATCAGTGCAAAAAAATAAATTAATTAAAAAAAAAAAATATTTATACACTGCGACCGAATTAATTTTCGTAAAACCAAAAAAAAAATTAAAATTAATTAAATTAAATTAAAATTGTCGAGCGTCACTTAAAATTCACGGTATTTAAAAACGCTGCTTATGGCAGGTGGGAAAAGTGCTGGCAATATATTTGAAAGTGCCAAAAAGTTGCAACATACTCATAAATATGTGAACAACACATTCGCTACATGACAAGAGGAAGACAGTAAAACAAACGGCGAAAAACACCGCAAACAAACGGGGACAAATTCAATGGTACAAGTTGAAACAAAAGCGAAAGTGTTGAACGTAAAGTCCTACCAACAATCGTTGAAGCGACAACATGTTGTCGACGAATGAAAACAAAATTTATTAAAAACACAAAACTGCACTACAATAACAGCAAATACAATAGCAAATCCGGCAACAATATATTTATAAATCTTTTATTTATGCGATTCAACAACAAAATCACAGCAACTAGCTGTTCCCATACTAATATACATTTATATGCAGTAAGCACTGATGTTGTGAACGTTGTGGCAAGCAGCTAACGGTAAGATATACATAGATTGCTTAGCTCTGACCAAAATGTACGCACAGTTATTAGGAGTTGTTAATCGAAGCAAATAGAAATAGCTTTGGTTATTCCAAAAACAGCAACAGGAAGAATGAAGGTAAGTCTGAGTCCGTGCATTTGAACTCAGACTAAATGAATTCACGAAGAGGGCTGACCAAATGGATCGCCTCACCATGCTGACAGGCCAGATAAAAAGCCCGTTTTCCTTGAAAAGTTACAGCATAAGCAGCATTAAATCGCTGCATCCGGACATTACTAGACTTACAAACGAACTGTTTGTAGTTGTAAAATACCAACGGGGTGGGTAGGTTTAATACCAAACCAAGACAAACCGTGGAATGGATGTAGGGCCACATGCTCAAGTCGTCTCCCGACGGAGTACCTAACGGTGGTATCAGGGGATCGGTACATAGACGGTAGGAGGTTTAGTGGGTTAAAGTCTCACACTGACGGTTTTTGGGGTTCGGCTTTCGATGCTTCCTCCTCTGAAAGAAAAAACTCCTCGGAGGACAAATATAAAGCCCGAGCTAAAAGGAAAATGCGTAAAACATCGCGTGTGCTGGACTTTAAAACGCCGCCCGTTGAAACAGACCAACATGCCTCGGATAAGACTCCCTTCTATAATTTGAGGGTATTACCAGAAATATTCGGACCCATAATGGAGAAGGTGCCTCTGCTCTGCTGATTGATGTCCTCCGGAAGATAAAGGTTGACATCATTGCCATCCAAGAAATGCGATGAACGGGGCAAGTCAGGGTAAACGTGGAGATTAGGGACGTCTACTACAGTTTTCACGTAAAGGAGCGCAAACTCGGTATTGGATTCGGTAGGAGAGACACGGTGGCAGAGTACTGGCGTTCACCCCGGTCAACGTACGTCTAACCACAATGCGCATCAACATCTCGCTCATTGCGGAGGAAAAGGATGAGTCGATGCACCACCGCCTGACTATGACGAGGTACGAATAGCGGCTGAAAAGCAACAAAGATGCTGGAGCTGATGGCCTTTCATCCGAGCTATTCAAGTACGGCGGCGTGGAGCTGATAAGACGACCCTGCCATTCGCGCCGACTATCGCGGGATCAGCCTTCTAAGGATAAGTTACAAGATCCTATCGAGCGTATTATGTAAAAGACTAAAGCCCAACGTCAATGAACTGATTGGACCTTATCAATGTGGCTTTAGGCCTGGAAAATCCACCATAAATCAGGTGTTCACACTGCGCCAAATCATGGAAAAGACCCGCCAGAATATGATCGACACACATCATTTATATATCGATTTCAAAGCCGCTTTCGACAGCACGAAAAGAAGTTGTCTTTACGCCGCGATGTCTAAATTTGGTATCCCCGCAAAACTAATACGGCTGTGCGCTTGTGTACCTGCATCAGGAAACAGAATGATCTTCCGAGCATTTTGATACCAAAAGAGCCTTCAGACAAAGTGACTCCCTTTCGTGTGATTTGTTGAAAATTCATGCTTATATCGAAAAATGTGCGAAAATCCGTTACCAATAAAAAAAATTCTCAAAAATCAACGTGGTTTTGCAGCCGCTTAAAACTTGCACTTTATTATACTAAAATTTAATTTTCAATCGAAAGTGGAAATTTAAATGAAAATTTGTTAAATTTTGTTAAGCTCTGTATAAAGTTTTAAAGTTATTTATATATTTTAATGAAAAAGTAACAAAGAAATTGTAACTTGAAAAAACCTTGCATATATTTAACGAAACTCTCCGTGTACTCATTTCTGCTGTCCACAGCATATTATTTTTTATAAAAGTCTGTCAAATTATATACTTAACAAGCACCAAATATATAACTCCATATTTCAAACTTTGCACTTAAACTATAAAAATTCCACCAACTTGTTCTAATTTCCCCCAAAAATTTTGAAACTTTTTATACAGAATTTTTATGGAAGTCTGTCCCATACAAAATTTACATTATGACATTTTAAGAAGCACGCTAATATCTATCTATGTTTTTCCGCCCAGTACAAACTTTTTCCCCCCTAGTTGTTGTAAGTTTTTCATTATTCTTCATTCTCTCCGCATAGGTATATTTAATTTAAAAATGTTAATAAAGTCACATGCCTAATGTACCGAAAAAATCGAATTTTTAATTCATATTCGCAACGTGCGCATTTTCGAAGTTCCGGAGCAACAACAAATAGAGTTTGCCAATTTACCAGCGTCAATTGTACACATATAGCAGTTGGACTTTGCGCATGTGCAGCATATTGTCATATTATGTACACATACATACAATATGAAGGAGCGAATGCATTAGATAGATAATGTCGCTGTAGCGAGACCAATGACTGTTGGCGCTACCGGCAATATGCGGCATCTAACTACCGGTGCGTTTTAGCTGATGCTGCATAATAATGACAATGAATACAATGGCGAGACACGATACATGCATACATATATATAGACACTCATGGGCGTACGTAAATTCCAAAGTTTCATTGTAAAAGCTTAAACAGGTGGCAGCGTTGATCCGGATTAACTCGGACATAATCCGGATTAACTCGGACTTAATCCGGATTAACTCGGACTTAATCCGGATTAACTCGGACTTAATCCTGATCAACTGCCGTTAATTCCCGTCTATTTATGCTTTAAGTTTCTTTCTATGAATTCATAATTTCCAATTTAAAAAATGAAGGTATTAATTAAAAGTTTGCGTGTCTTCACATCCATTTCGGTTGTTTCTCGATAAATTTATCAACTGTGAACGTCCTTTTCTGCTTACTGTTGTTAGTCTGATAAACAGTCATTTACTTAAAAAAAGGTATAATAATTATTAACTTTTAATATTTTCTCTTAGTTTGTACTTGAATTTAGGTTTAGGTAAGCTTAGCGTTCGCAGAGGTTTGTAGAAAAAACAAAAACGAAATCATCACTAAAATAATTTATCGATTAGCAAAAGACACTCGAAGACTATTGTTTAAATAAAAAAAAAGTATTTGTTTAGCAAAATACAACACCGACTTCAATTCCCATGTAAAACTTTAAGATTACCGTGAATTTCTTTGTGATCCAATAGTCGGATCTAAACCAAATTAGGACGGGACCACCTCTGTAGTACCACCTTTCCTTTAAAAAAGAATTATCAAAATCGGTTAATGCGGTGCAAAGTTATGCGGTAACATACATAAAAAAAAAATATTCCGATGAATTGATAATCTCCTCATTTTTTTGAAGTCGGTTAAAAAGAGAAAAATTAATGAGGTAAATTATTATCAATTTTTCACAGCTATATTTTAATATTTCTAATAAAATTTATATTAAAAACAAACCTTAGCCCCCCTAAATTAAGCTATGCGTCCGCCCATGTAAATACTATGTGGTAGGTAATGATGCACGTATGCGGTGACAGCTAGAAATGCATCCATATCTATGTATCGATGTGTATGTCAGCGTTTTTTGTATGCCTATTGGCATTTGAAATGGAAATTGGCTCTTAATGGCGCTTTGAAGCAGCTATGTACGTTGCTATACCCAGCTTGTCGCCAGCTAATCACTTTACTGACTGTGACATGAGGCAGAAGCTACGGTGACCATATTAATCAACGAAAAATAAAGAACTTTTTTTTCAAAATTCAAAATTTTGGTCAACATTTTTTATAACCTTTCAAATTTTTGTGTAATTTTTTTCATTTTGGGAAAACCATACAATAGTTTTTGCTATGTAACATTTATTAACTGGAACAGGAGAATAAATTTTCTTCAAAATAGCAATTTTTTCTGCATTTTGCACTAAAAAATTTAATATAATCAAATAAAAATTCACAAATGAGGCTCAACTGGTTTCTTGCAAATATTGTAAATTTATCAAATTAAGTGAAAAATGAAGGCTCCAGTGAATAACGAACACATAAATGGCAGTTTTGAACCACTGTGCAGCAGGGGGTTTATTGTTCTCTTTCAGTGGAACTGGAAACTCAGCGTTGAACGCGATCCTGGGCACAACTTTCCCTGAGCTTTATAGATGGTACAAAGATTACCGATTAAATAGAAACCCTTAAGTGGGGTGCGAAACAATCTGGCAAAGGTTTTAATTATATTTTATACATTTTATTTTTCATATTCTCTGTTTAAAAATTTACCTCTGAAAAATGCAGAGCTGATTTAAAGGCCAGTTTAAGAAATAAAGGCAAAATGCGTTGAAGAAAAATTATAAAGGAAAGGGGGTTAAAATAAAGGACTGTCCTTTGAAATAAAGGACGGTTGGTCACCGTAACCATACTATATGGGTATGTTAGCCAAATGTTAGCGATTAGCTGCCACACAACATGAACTTGCATGCATGTTGCTGCCATGATGAATGAATGAATGAATTTGTTGGCATCAGGTAATGCGCTCGAAACATCTACCAGCTATATACAGACATATGCATGTATGTATGTACGTATGTGCGAGTTTATAGTAGTGGAAAATGGCATATTGTGTACGTGAACTCGTATTTTTGAACCTTTTGCTAGCCCAACGACAACATGAAAGTTGGGGGACAGACGGATGATGAGGACATTATGTTGAACGGAAATTGGTGTCGGCGCAGCAGCACGCTTATCTTAGCGGGTATCACAAAACAATTGGCGTTAGTGTTTTTTATTTTTTTTATTTATAATTTTACATCACTCTTTTGCTGCTGCATAATTTTTATTTATTTTTTACAGACATATGAACTTATAATACAATATGCCGCACAGCATAAACTTGCATTGTTTGGTAATTAAAAAAATTAAGCGCGAAAATGTTGTAATCAAAATGTGTGAAGGCTTTTCACGCTGCCACTTTACTTGCCCATTTTTTATTATTTTAATATTTAGCTAGTTTTTTTTTTTGCTATGTACTTATGTACATACATGTTTATGTATGTAAATTCTTGTTTGTTGTACCTGTGATTACGAAATGTATTTTACTGTGAGACATACATACATACGTTACTGATGGCATACAAGCAAGCTTCTACGAGTGGTTGCATTTTACGGTGAGATGAAAAACAAACTTTACAACTTTACAAATTTACTGGTAAAAACTTCATACGACAATTGCTTTCATTTATAGCTTTTGTGATTATAGTTTTTCTTGTTACCCAAATGTTCACCTACATTCAGTTATTAAAAAAGTGTTTTCTCAGATTTGATATCAGGAAATGGTTGACGGCTGTCGGCTGCCGCTTGCATGTGACATAATAAATTATTAATTATTTTCTCGCCAGTGATTGTATTGCTATGTTATTAAGTAGTTTGCAAATTTGTTTTGAATTTTCACTACATTATATAATATCAATGAATGTAATAAAAACGTAATATTTAATAGCGCAATGGCTAAACTTTTTATTCACATACATACAGTGTACCAATAAAGTGCTCGTACAGAAAGTTTCTCACAATGTATGAAGAGTTTTTTTACTATAATTACTTTTCGCTAATTTTTTATAAAAATTTAGTTTGTACTACAACAAAATACAACAAATCGTCTAAACTTTGTGCAAAACTCGGGAGAATTCAATAAATTTGCATACAAATTTGCGACTTTTTAATTAATTTTTTTATTTTTAAAGATTGTGTGTACGCAATTTTGTGGTCCATTAAATTCTAGTATAATAAAGTATAAGTTTAAATCTATAACAAATCGCGTTGATTTCCAATAACTTTTTTGCCGAAAGTGTCTTTAGTATGGAAAAAAAAATTCGAACATATTTTATATAGTAAAACTGCGTGACACTGGTGCACAGTGGTCAATAAATGGAATTTTATGTTCATAATTCACTGGAGCCTTCATTTCTCAACCAATTTGATTATATGTTTTTTTTTTTTTAATAAAAGCTTATAAAATTTGCAAGAGAACAGTTGAGCCCGATTATTGATTTTTTATTTGTTTATATTAAATTTTGTAGTGCAAATTGCAGAAAAAGTGGCAATTTTGAAGGAGATTAATTCTCCTGTTGCAGTTAATAAATTTTGCATAATAAAAACTAGTTGAAAACAATTGTAGGGTTATCCCAAATAAAGAAAAATAAAAAAAAATAATTCGAAATGTTATAAAAAAAAAAATTCACAAAAAGCGTTTTTTTTTTTATTTTATAAAATGTTTGGGCATGCAGTTTTATAGATCATTAAATTTTCTGTATAATGAAGTACAAGTTGCAAGGAAAAGAAAATTGTGGTCATATTAAATACAGATCCAAGCATTTTCGGAAGGCAATTGACAAGCAAAGTTGACTTCTCAGAATCATTTGGTAGTGTAGCTAAGAAATAAAGCGGGCAGAAGACCAAAACTTTTGCAAAAAATTCTAGATAAAAAATCTGTCAAGAACGAGATCGCAAAAGAGCGCATTAAATTGCTAAAAAAAAATTTTTAGAATTTTTTTATGTTTTAAAATGGACGACAAAGCTTAGTTTTTAGCAGACTTTTCATATATTCCTGTATAGGAATTTCATGTAACCGACTTCTGGCGAAATGTCGATGAAAATTTGAGAACAAAAGAAATGGAAAATCTTTTTGCACAAGCCGTCTGCACCTTTGGCCAAAAAAAAAAACAGATTTATATGCTATTTTTAACAAATATAGGCAAAAAACGATAAATTTTCAATATTTGGCGAAAAAAGTTTGAGTTTATGTACATAGATTTTTGGATCAGAAAATTTATTTTCTCTAGAACACGAATTAATATAGTAAATCTGAGTATAATGCCACGGCCAACAGATAGGCCTAGGTTTTTTCTTGTGTTCAACAGTGTTATATTAGGAAGATTCTCAAAGTCTTGAAAAGCATTTATACCGTACAGGGGATTGCAAAGCTATTTTTCAAATTTTTTCCTCGCCCCGTTCTCGAGATATTTGAAAAAATATTAAATCAATTTGTTTTTGTTTTTGTGCTGTAAAAATTTTAAAAATATATTAATCTAGCTCAAATTTCATATTTATTTATTACCTATGCTTATGCATCAACCCTAAAAATTCCAAACAAATCAAACACATAAGGTGTGAACCCTGTCCATTTTGGTATGGAACGCCCCATATGCAAGAAAAATCCTTTAGCGTTTTCTTGTTCTGGCGAGAGAAAGAAGTGACACTAAAAAAAAATAGTGACTTTGCTCATTTATGCATTTTATTTACAGTAAAAGGTAAAGTTTATGCATAGCCACTTACTTTTATATGAGTTGAAAATATGCTAATACTCGAAAAATATAAGCTTCTGCTCGAAATTTTTATGAATATAAGCAGGAGGATTTCTTTCATATTTTGCAAGGATAATCATATGCTTTTCTTTATGAATACGATCTCATATTTTCTGGTGGCTAGAAGTTTGTATGAAGACAATTATATATGTAAATATTTGTGAACAGTAAAAAATATGCAAATATGTGTCATAGAAAACTAATTTGTCAATAATTAAATATATTAGAAAAGGTCAACTAACAAAAAAAATAGAAGCAACGCGGTTCTGCTTCTGCTGTTAATTAGTAGGCTTTGCAACTGTATCAATAATTATTTACAAATTTTGCTACAGAATTTCTAAATAAATCATTCCAAAAACGAAGATGAGTTGAGATTATAATCCAATAATCTGCTGCGCACGACTTATGTACGCAGCTGACCAAATTATCAGCAAACGGAAATAACGCAAAGTTATGCTCAGCTTTGATTTGGCGCATGTAACGGTTAATAAATACACATACGCCATGGCGTACACAAATGCCAGCAAAACGGACATGTAAGCACTACCACACACATACACACACATGACCATAGCGTGCGTGATGCCACCGATTAAATCCGCATTAACTGTATTAGTTGCTAATTATTTTAGACAATTACGCAAAAAATATATGTAGGTCGTAAGACTTAGAGATGGCTTATTACCTACTCGTATAGAAGAAGGGAATTCGAACGCTGAGGCAACGGTACTTAATTCTTGTATGTACTCGTAAGCATCACGAATGCATGACAGAGCAACGGCTATGTGTATTCACAAATATGTTTCTGTATTAATAAATCTCTGAAATTTTGGCTAAATCATCTTCTGTGTAGGCCGATGAGCTAATGAAGAAATGAACAAACAGACTGCAGCAAAAAATAAATAATTATTTTGGTAAAATGTGTCGAAATTAACGGAAAAGGCAAATAAATGCTAACAAATAGGAAATGACCAAAAAAACAAAAAATGTTACAACCATAAATCGATCGAGTGTAATGAACTCAGGAACCGTTAGCTGAATGATGAAGCATATATATGAAATGGCAAAATGTTTCTGAATGCGAAACAAAATGTGTTCAGGCCATTTTTTTTCATGCTTAGTAGGTAGTAGCGGTAGTACATTTACCACATCTGTTCAACTAGGTACTATATATTTATGTATGTGAAATTTAATTGCGGTATTGCATGTACTCTATATATCTTCTTTCTTCATGCATTAAAATAGTAATATTACAATATTTCTTGCTGAAACGTCTCCCAGTAGGCACATAAAAGACGGCAAATGTGCAAAAAAAAAAAAACGCCACAAAGACACAGAAGATTGATAGTAAGCGACGAGTGTTTTATTACATGCAAATTGAATTTTTGGCTTAAGTGTAAGGCGCGCTAAAGAAGGCAAGAAGGCAAGAAGCGCAGAAGTGCAGAAGAGCGCAAAGTGCATAAATTCAATTTAAATGCGCCACAGCTTCCCAACAAAAAATAAAAAAGGTCTAAATAATGCGAATAGACATTCCGCGTTCGCGAGCAGCTAACGGCAACAACGTACAAGTTTATGGCCGCGCATAAACGCTCAAACTCAACTATGCTTACGCTTAAATATGCATACAAACATACAAATCTAAATGCTAACCGACTCTACCATGCGCCACCATTACGCTCAACCAAAACCAACATAACTCCGCTTCAATGCCGCTCGGCGAGCCCCCGCCTGTGTCACTGAGTCAAGTGCGACGTATGTATTTAACCCTTTTGCCCTGCCATTCATAATTTTAACAACGCTGGCATGCAGACGCACGCGATGCACAGGCGCCAAAAAGTTGCATCTACTAAATGGAAGTAGTTGACGCCATTGCAAATGCTGGGCTGGTGCTGGTGGACCAGCGATATCTGTTGCTCTGCCAGACTTCGGCTGTTTTACCTTGTTCGACTTATTGCTTTGGAAGTGCAACTATTGCGGACTTCACTTCCACTAAGTGTGATATCTCTACAGCAACGTTTGCCGGTGTACACACACACACACACCAGATTTATGTATTTTAATTGGGGATTTCCAAAATTGTAGAGGCGCGTTGCATGCAAAATGTTGGTCCTCTTCACCAGAGACTTCCATATAAAAATAATAAACGACTTCAAAAATGTGAATAGCCTTCCTATCAATTGATCGTAATATTTTTGTATATATGTTACCTGACATCTTTGGACCATGTGAACCGGTTTAGCTCAAGAGTGGTCTCAAACGAATTTAGTTGAATTCCGATTATTGGATCATGAGGAAAGTAACGGTACTGGCTAAATTTTTACGTGAGCATTAGTTTTATAAGTGGTTTTGAATCTTTTTTTGTAAATTTACCCGAAGTTAAAAAAAAAATAAAAAATTTTCGTAATCGTCTTTGAAATTATTATACATATGCAGCCAAACTTTAATAATACGAGTTTCTGTAACACTAGGTTTCTATAACTGGAGTTCTATCATGTGGAAATAAATACATAATTTTTCACAATATACGCAACAGTTTTTATTTTAAAAACAAATTGTATATTTAACCATTTTTCAAAACTAAAGATTTTTTTTTTTGTTAAGTTGTTGTTTTTTCATATAAAAAACTTGGAGCGCTTTGAGCGGCCTCTAACTATTTTTCGATTACAAAACATAAAAATTCCGACTTTATTTTTTCACATGCATTTTTGGGCCACCCTATCGTTCACAAATGTCTGCTTTTCAGTTGTCTTGTAATGTGAACTTTTCAGTTTACAACAGTAAATTAATTAGGGAATAATAATTTTTAACCGGGTAAGCTGACAACCAGGCAAGTGTGAGCAACCATATAGCAAGTAAATATTTATGGATTGGAGTACGTACAAACACTTTACAAATATAGCTCGAAGTCCCCATAAGTCCATCGACCTATTTGCGGATATAAAGAGGACAGAAACATAATTTCTTGGTAAGTTGGATAATTAAACACAAAAACAGCACTTTAACCTCAACATAACGAATGGAAGAGGTGTACGAAATTTTTTAATTTTTTGCTTTACCTACAAATGTGGGAAACGTCGATGATGGATTCCTAAAGATTCACTTTTTAAACACATTTGAGTTCATATTTGGCTAATATGAAGCAGTGTTGGCCAAACAAAACTTTTGCTTCTTTGCCAAGCCTTCAGTAAATTACGGAGTCGAAATATCCTCTTACCAGAGCATCATCATTTACATATCATCATATACATATATACATACAGATATAATAGGGTTGGGACTATCCGTATATTCGGAAATGCGGATCGAATATTCGTGTATATGAAAAGAGTCATGTTATTATCCGCAAAATTTGATTTCAGGATATCCGTATAAATTTTTTTATTGTGTCTGTTAATATTGGTTCATTATTTTGTTTTTCGAATATCCAGTAATTTGGGTTCAAAAAAAATCCTCACCTCTACCCCTGTTCGTTCTAATTATAGTTATGTAATTCTGTTTGCCTTTATCTTCATTTTTATCTTTATACTCTATTGATAACAAAATCGATAGTAACATCCAACAAAATATCGATACCAATACCGATAAAAATATCGATAACACATCGACTACAAATTCGATAAAATTTTCGATAGCAAAATCGATAATAATATTGGTAGCGAAATTTGTTAGAAACCCGATAAAAATATCGATAACAAAATCGATAAAAATATCGATAGCAAAATCGATGAAAATATAGATAACAAAATCGATAAAAACATCGATAACAAAGTATCGATAACAATATCGTTAACAACAGCAACAACAATATCGATAAAAAAATATCGATAACAAAATTGTTAAAATATCGATAACAAAACCTGTAACAGAATCCACAAAAATGTCGATTATTATATCGACAAAATTGTTAAAATAACGATAACAAAATCCATAACAACATAAATCGAAATTTCGATAAGAAAATCGATAAAAACATCGATAACAAAACCGATAAAAATATCGATTATTATATCGATAAGTCCCGAGAATCCCGAAAATCTCTACAATCCTAAAATAGTTCCCAGATTGATTCTCTGTGTCTCTGTCCATATCCTTTCCTCTATAAATACCTTTCTTCTTCTATCTTCATCCTTAAGCATTTGGTTTATATCAATAAGGCTGCTAGGTGATTATACATCAATTTGAACTTAGTTGCTACATAAGTGGAAATAAATAAATTTTTCTGTGCAAATTGTTTGAGCTATGCCGTACTGGGTAGTATATTTACAGAAAAAAACTACATACTTGCATATATCCGCATACAAATTTATTTACATCCCAATAGGCATACATATTTATATACATCCGACATGCAAATAACTTTCTCAGCTTCAGTTAACATCGTCGCCCAACGCGCAACGCCCAAATGCAGCGTAGCGCAGCGCATTGGCCCCGCAGTGACTCGTAAATTTGTTTTAGTGCCATTTGTGTCGCTCTGCTTTTGCATCTACTTAACCTTCCAGACAACCTCCCATTTGTGCTCCCACTTAGCTGCGCTTGTATATTTGCTTGCTTTATATTTTGTGTTAGCCATTTTTTTTCGCATGCCATATTTGTTGCTAGTTGGGTAGGTACACCTTTTCACGTAGCGTCTGTCTGACTTTTAGCACCATCTAATTTTATGTGGTATATGAAAATTACTGCCAAGCCATTCTTTTTGCGCCCGCCTATGCTTAAATTTCACACTTTTGTGGCATTTGAGTGAGTGAACAATTTTTCCTATGACATGTAAATTTGCAACGCAAATTTCGATGGGAGTCCACAAGCAAAATAGTTACATATGTATGTATGTATGTATGCATAAAGACTTACATATGTACATGACTAGCTATCCTTCTGAAAACGTATGCACATTAGTCAACCCACTAAACAACCCACCAAAGAACTCGCTGAGATCTCAACTAAATCGCAAAAATTTATAGTAGACAGACGTAAGTATGTATGTACATATCTGTGAACTTTGGGCAAACCACCTATGTACTTTCTGTAGGTTGGAATTTAGAGTAAGTTATAAGGAGCTTCCGCTGCTGTGGTATAGTGGTAAGCAGTGCGCGCTTCCACTCCGCAACGTCTGGGTTCAAGCCCTGGTCAAAGCAACATCACAAAAAATATAGAAAAAAGTTTTTTTCTTAACAGCGGTCGTCCCTCGGCAGGCAATGGCAAACCTCCGATCTGATTTCTGCCATAAAAAGCAGTTTCTCATAAAAATACGTTCGTAGTCGGCGTAAAACTTTAGGCGACTCCGCTCTGTGTGACAACATCAAGGCGCACGCCACACATCGGAGGAGGAACTACTCGGCTAAACACTAACACATTTTGTAGGCGTCAATCTATTGCTATTATGACTGAATAAAAGACACTACGGCCTGAAAGGTTATTTGTATCTCTTCAGATTATCCCTAACCCAGTATGCCCAAGACAGCTCAATTTCCTAATTAGTCTTAAAATGGCTTTACAGTGAGTAAATCTGTGTCAAACCAAGGCTGGACAGTCACAAAAAATGTGTTCGAAAGTTTCCTCATCCTCAAGGCAAAGTTGGCACTCTGACTCTCCGATATCATCTATTCGTTGATCGTGACACGTTGGATACCCGTAGAGTAGTCTAATGTCATCTCTATTTAGTTGAACATTATCTATTAGAGGTAAGAAAATGAGCTTTTGCTCGAAGTATATACTAACTGCGTTCAGAGTGTGTCCATTTAGTAATTGTGGTTCTCGGAGGGGACCAACTAAGACCACAGACCGATGGCTACTAAGTCAGTTCAGATAGCGCTGGTCGAAATCTCAGGCATGTGAAACAGCAGTTTTTTCCGATCGAGGGTGACAAGAGTCGATGTTGGATTAAGCGTCTTCTTATTCTAAGATTCATTTTCTCTTAAGTTGCAGAGGCTGCATTTATTTATTTTAATTTTTCATGAATAAGGCCACTGCCTTAATCTAAACTCATCTATTCTAAATTTTAAAAATGGTTGTTTCAATAATTTTAGTTACCTAATCCAAATCGAACTCAACTACGAGCGTCATTTGCATTTTTATCTACACTACCGGAAAACTTCAAATAACTATATTTTGAAGTGATTTTATATAAATTGTCTCTTGCAAATCTATACACATTCGCGATTTCGTTGACACATACACAAAAAAAAAACAACAAAAACTACCGCAGAAATATTCTTTGATATTTGGTAAATTTGAAAGGTGTTGCATTGCAATTTGCATACTTTACGATATTTGACTCGTCACGCCGGCAATTCAAAGCGCTTTACTAAAAATATATATTAAAAAAAAAGGAATAAAGACAACGCATACATACAGCATATGCTCTCGGAGTTGAGTTTCAAATGCGCATTAGTAGGTTTGCATAAATTTTAGAAGGTTTCAAAATCTGCAACACTGGATTTTGCATGCTTACCTACAGCAACATGATACAGCAACTGGAAGTGCACAAAAAATACATATGTACGCTTTTACACTAAAACGCGAAATGCAAGTGAAAATAAACTAAAAAAAATATGCATTCCACCGCAGTTAACACTTCTAGGCAAATTCTATGCAAAAGGCCACTGAATTGGCGGGCAAACACAAAATTTTAGGGAAGCTACAATTTTGCATATTATATGTTAAATTTATCTATGTTTGTGTATGTATACATATGGTTACACGTAAATCTGTTGGATTCGTGAATATATGCGTAAGATATTAATAAACGCGGAGTTAGGTGCATATGCATATGTTCAAATGGAAATGGATATGCGGGTATGCCTCCGTCCTTTTGCAATAGCATACACATACATACATATGTATAGGCGCTAAAGGCTCAAAGCCACTAAAGCACTTGAATTTCCATTCCCATACTTTCAACGAAACATATAGCATTTGTACATAATACTACCTATGTACCTACTTATTTACTAAGTACGTAGTACATACAATCAAATGCACGAGGGTAGGCAAAAAATTTACCGTTGTGAAGGTGTTGAAGAGTGGCAAGAAAATTTCCTAAATTTATTTTACTTTGAGATATCGCTGTACTAAGAAATGAATCATAGCAAAGTCAACAAAAAATTGTTGAGAGGAGAGGGTCGAAGAATTTGTTCTAGAAGGTAAATGCACGTTTGAATATATAAAAAAAAACGCTGAACTAGTTGCAGAATGATCTTCGACTACTTTTAATATTTTCGATCAACTTGTTCAACGGTCAGCGTAACATGATGAATGCCCCCAATGTTCATAAAATGTGAGGTAAAACTTCTTTAGCGGCGGTTGATTGGTTGGGAGTAAATTGGCAAATTCAACGGAAATTCCAAACGACATTGGTGCAACGGAAATCGCACACGGAAATCGTGCACCGGAAATTGCACACGGAAATGATGCAACAGAAATTGCACACGGTAATGTTGCAACGAAAATGGTGCAAGGGAAATGGTTGGGACGGAAACAGGTGCTTCTTGAATGTATGTTATTAATTTAACAAAAACTTACTAATAATAGGCTAAAGAATAACACTTAGAAAAAGACCAATACAAAAATGAAAGTAAAGGTGAGTACGTACATAGATAAAGAAAAGGATAAAGTTAAAGGCAAAAATAAAAACAAAAACAAAGATGCGTAAAGATAAAAGCAAAAATGAAAACCAAGGTAAATTGAAACACTTTACTTATATATATAAGGGTAAAGAAAGAAAACGATAAACATAAAAGTAAAAACAAAGATGAATATAAAGAATATGAGGATAAGGATACCGATAAAAGTTAAGATGGAGATAGAGAAAAAAAGATTAAAATAAAGGTAATTATAGAGAAACAAAGACTCAATCTGGGAAATTTTAGAGATTTTCGAGATTCTCGGGACTTATCGATATAATAATCGACATTTTTATCGGTTTTTGTTATCGATATTGTTATCGATTATTTGTTGATATTTTTGTCGATTTTGCTACCAATATTATTATCGATTTTGCTATAGAAATTTGTATCGAATTTGTCATCGATTTTGTTATCGATATTTTATCGATTATTTATCGATTTTGTTACTGATTATTTGTCGATTTGGTTATCGATTATCGATTTTGTTACCGGTATTTTTATCGATTTTCTAATAGATTTTGTTATCGATATTTTTATCGATTTCGTTATCGATTTTTATCAATATTTTTATCGATTTTCTAATCGGTTTTGCTGCCAATATTATTACCGATTTTGCTATCGAAATCTTTATCGAATATGTCAGCGATATTTTTATCGATTTTGTTGGATGTTAATATCGATTTTTTTATCGATAGAGTATAAAGATAAGTTTCACTTCTTCCGTGTAGCCCAGGCGCACTTACTTTTTTATTTGATATTTCGAGATTAAAGAATTTTTTCTGGGTGCTACCTTCACTATTGGCCCAGAAACCTTGCGATTGAGGGTTCTGGGTCTATGCATTGCTATGCAGCCCCCTTCCTGGCGCAAATATCTGTAACATAGACGGTGATGATTCTATTGTGACCCGGTAATAAGGAAATGAGGTACACCCGATTCTTGATTTCGATGATTGTTAATAGCTTAAGGCATTTCTAACATCAACTCTGAAATGACCTCGTGCAGTTTCAAGTCAAGGCACGCCAGCTCACTATCAGATGTGTCTACATACATTTCTTGGTAGCCCCACTTTCTGAATACTTTCTGCTACATATGTAGCTGAATGGCATGAACCCCTGAATGAAAGACTTTATACTTTAGACACCTTGTGCAACACCATAACCGATCTCAGCGGGAATCAGTATACAATAAGTGGCCACGATTTTAGGGTCTCGGTGGCTTATTACCGCAGTTGGTGATAGTTGGAAAGAAACTTTGGAGTTTTGTGTGAAGTTCTACCTCAGAATGCTTATGTGCACGAAGCTTCTTCTTGTGTTATAATCGTTAGAATGAATGCGTGTGCTAAGTAGGGAGCCGAGATGAATGTTACACTCATTGTCTTACTAACTATCTCGCAGGCAAGTGGTTGGAGTTTGTCGAGCATGGCCTTCGTGGACTTCTATCCTACTAAAATATAAGTATGCCTATTTTAGTTTAGGATAGAAATTTAATTAAGAAATTCTCTGATATTTTATGAGTAAAATGGTCCAGATTTATAGTATTTCTAAAATGCAATTTATTAATACAAAAAATAACCGAAAGCTGCCGAAAGGTCAACCTTTAGACATAAAAAATGTTAAAATATACGGACAATTTTCAACAAAAAAAAAATCAAAAATTTTAAAACTTTTAAGAACAAAAATCAAAAGATCTCAAAGAGAAAGATTTGAATGTTATGTAAGACCAGAAAGTTCACCGAAACTCCGGAAAATTGGTAAATTCTAATCAAAAAGTTGCGGAAAATTCTCTGAAGTACCCGAAAATTTCCAAGAAAACTGCGAAAAAGTATTAAAAACTAAAAACAAATGAGGAGTTTCTTTTATCATAGTCCAAAATATACATTTTTGCCTTTTACTTCAGCCGTAAAAGGCAATTAAAAAAAAATATATTTTTTTTCATGAGAAAATTACGTTTGTAACTAATTTTAATATAAGGCGATTCTTTTGATTACCTCGAGAAAGCGGAACATAAAATTTTTGATACGGTACACATGTGCAATTCCGCGCCTCCGTCAACTACGTCTTGATTCCATGAACTTTTTAAACTTCCCTCGTAATCACAAGCACATAGCACATACTTGGTTATGACTAGTATCTACATAGTACATAGGGTGTGCAACCAGCCGAAAGATTGCCTTACAGTTAGAGCAACAGCTGTTGCCAACATCAGCTTGCAGCGACTACAATCAGCACAACCAGTAAGTTGGCTTTATTGAAAAAATATGCATGTATGAACATTCAGCGAATGCTACAGTAAATAGCAAATCGCGGCAGCAGTGCCAATAAGGGCAACAACTAGCAACAAAACCAACAACAATAACCAGCAACTCGATCAGCGAAAAAAAAGTAGAGAAAAGCCATCGCAGAGGCAACTCCAAATCCAGGCAATAATAGCCAAGTACTAGTACCTAATAGCTAGTTCACGTACTTTATTTCACCGCACAGCAGCTTCTCCGCTGCAGTGGTAGTGGTCCAATAAACAAAAAAAAGCAGAAATAGCAAAGGAAAAAAACCTGTTTATGACCTATTCCCTCCACTTACACACTCCTTCAGCGCTTCGATAGCGGTTAGCCGCGATTGTGCTGCACTAAAAAAAATAAAAATTATGTGGCAACACCCGGTGCTTTCCTGTCCCACCTTGGAGTGAAGAATAAATACCACTTCGACAAGCCAACTATAGCGGCGCTGGTTTTGTACTTGGTCTTTACCGCTGCTTTTAATATCATTTTTATTTTTTTTTTTTATAATTTTCATTTTGATGTCACAACTCTTTTTTTGTTTTTGTTATTGTTTTTTGCATTTGTAATGTATGCTAAAACCGCATGAAAAATACGGTTCAATGAAAAATGGCCACCGGATCGGTTGCATTTCAATTTTTCCGCTTCACTTTTCCCATTTGTTGCTACACCAGGCGGCGCTGTTGCTGTGCTGCCTCATGTTGCTCTTGTTTTAGTTTTTTTTTTTGCAGGCGCTGCAGCGCGTTGATGGCAATAGTACAGCAAAATATAATTGCACATCCTCCCAACCTTCCGTTGCAGCATAGTGTTTATGATGTTTTGAAATGCTAGAAAAAAAAATGTGTAAGCCGCGGATTACAAGAAAGTAGCAAAATAATATTATGGAAGCGTTTTTAGATAGTTGACGTTTAATTAATTGTTCATCACTACCAAAAAAGAATAAAAATAAAATGGTATCCTGCAAGAAGGGTAAATTGTTTGAGATAATCGTAGAGTCGAGGTAAATAGGAGCTTTCACATGACGACTACCCGATTAAAGCCGCAACCTCCGAACTGAGACTTCAGGCACTGTGGATGAACTAATTCTTGCACTAAAGGCTACTCACGGCCTATCTGACATCGGCTGGGCCGATTGCCAACTCTGCGTAGAGGAAGACCATGGTGTTCTTAACACAACTTGCATCAATATTCCTCAGCGACTTGACATACTTTTATTGATAAACTCGGTTCCAGCGTATTTATTAAAGAGGCTAACGGTACTTTAGCTAATCGAGAGCATACATTTTTAGTACGACTGCGAAAGGTCTCGATGACTATTCGCTTCGGGATTCTGTTTTCATTTACAGCCAAACTGCCAGTAAATTTTTGGAGAACCCATTCAAACTGAGCTGAGTCGAGAAGTGATCAGATGAATCGAGCCGAGCTGAGACGACTAAATACGATTAAGCTAAGTTGAGACAAGATGGCCACGAGATGAAATGAACTAAGTTAAGTTGAGTTAAGATAAGATGAGCTGATCTACGCTTAGATGATATTAGAAGGGGAAAACATGAGATGAAATGGGATGAGCTGATATGAGCTAGAATGAAAATTGATGAGATGAGATAAAAGATTATATAGAAAATATATGGCAACGACATTGACATAGTTCAGCGAATCAAAAAGCAACGGCTGCGCAGGTTAGTTTATATAGTTAGAAAAACAAACGCGCTAAAAGGCCTGCGTTAGAAATAAAAAGGCGGGGAAAGACTTTGCTTCACTTGAAGTGTCCAATTGATGTCAGATGACATAGAAGAAGATGAGATGGAATGAGCTAGATGAGCTTTTATGACCTCAGATGTCATAAGATGGGATGAGATAGTTAAGATGATAAAAAAATTATGGTGTAAGAGCTATACTAAGCTCAAGTATACAAAAATAGGTGGAAATGTATTCGTTTATATTTTAGCTTTTATCCGAAAGAAGTAGAATTTTTTATTTACCATAATATTTAGACCCTCAAAAGACATATAATTTTGAGCAAAAGGTATGTAATAAAAAAAAAACCATGGAAGCGCAAAAGCACTCTAGTTATTTTTATCGTCCGCATATTTTTAAGTATTAAGGATAACTTTTTCTCGGCAATGTACTGGCAAGATTAAAACCGGCTTCAAAGACTGTCAAGTATAAAAAATAAGATTTCAACTCCTTCAACTATTTAGACATAAAAAATTTCACTGCTATTTGAGTGAAGCTTGCGTTCGCATCAAAGTTCTAGAAAAATCGCAAATGTCGGTGTGAGAAGCCATGAGAAAAGATTTTTTTAAGATTTCTAAATCCTTATATGGATTAAAATAAGCGCTAATGTCGGCAATAGTGAATTATAAAAAATTTTGTTTAACTTAGTACTAGTGAGCTTGGCAAGTTTAAAAATTCACTCTGAGATACTGATACACAAGGATCCAATATTGTAACTTTACTTTAACTTTTTCACCTTCTTTTTTCCCTTAGTCACCCTACCTGTGTAATTCATTCGGGGCAGTAATCAACATATTTCTATTAAGCTAAATCATTAATCTGTATAATAAAAACGACTATAAAAAGTTTAGGACTTTTACATTTCTTTCAAAGCGCACATCACAAACTTAGATAAGTACGCTATGCTTTTATTTTTTTTTTTTTTTTATTATTGAAAACCCAACGCCTGGGATGACTTCATACCACTGTGACACGTCTACATAAACTTTAGTAGTACCAAAGTTGCAAGTAACATTACGTCAAGCTGTGAGTAGAGTAACAGGCTGGCGTCAGACTTAAGAGTGCAACTCGTATATATGTAAAGAGATACATTTATGTATATTTTAGAGATGTTGAGACCACATGTGGCGCTAATTTTTAAATACATCATCAATTAGCAGCTGGAGGCTTGCATTCAGTTGAGCTTTCCATACATTTACTTGTTTTGAAGTGCTTATAAGTTTCTAGCTATTTATAGCTTACAGTTTGATTACGAAAGTCTATTCGTATTTATAACCAAATAGTAATTTCTTTATTTATATTTTTATATGAAACAGCTTAAAGTGCTTAAAATTTACGTACATAACTCTGAAATGTGTATACATAATTGCATATGTAGATCACAGCAACTTTGTAAAAATATATTCCTACTAGTGAAATTTTGATATTCGAAATAACGGTGCAAATCTAATGACCGTGGCACTCGTATTTTAATATTTCGTAAATCTTGGGTATAAGTTAACAAAATTCGACTTTTCATACAGGTAGAAATCCCTTTCAAAAATATTTTCAAACTAAAATCTTATATCTCTTTCATCTAACATTCTGATAAATATTTCAATTAAATTATGAATTAAGTTGAATTTGAATTTTCAAATAAAAAAAGTCAGAAAAAAAGCCTTTTAAAACTCATTTAGATTGATATCCATCTTTTAGTAATTCACCCAATTTTCGAAACATTTTGAATGTAACCTTTTAAACAAGTGGAAACCCTTTTCAAACTTGTAAGTGTTCAAACTAAAGAGTATTTTTATATAAGTTAATTAAATAAAACTTTTCAAACAGGTGGCAACCCCTTTCAAAATATTTTCAAGCTAGAGCCTTCTTAAATAACCTTCGTCTGACATCGTGATACATATTCTAATAAACTGATGAATCAAGTTTAATTTGAGTTTTTTGAAAATGTGGCAACCCTCTAAATATAGTTCAGAAATAAACCATAATGTCAAACCCATTTCGAGAGATACCAACATTTTAACAATTCGTTAAACTTATTAAATAATTTGAATTTAACTTTTGAACGGGCGGCAACTCTTTTTTAAACACATCAAAAATATTCAATTAATCAAACTAAAGATTTCTTAACACTTTTCTTTCGCATATTTTAATATTTCATTGTTTATAAAATAACTGAATTCGACTTTTCAAACAGATGGCAACCCTCTTCAAAGTATTTAGAAACTATTACTTCCTTAAACTCTCTTCGTTTGGCGCCCATACTGTGACACATATTTCTACTATCAAATTTCCTTAATTCAAATTAAATTAAATTTTGAAACAGGTGGCAACCCTCCCAGTGTTTGGTTAAAAATTAAAGCATTTCAAACTTCGATTTTCGATTGATACTCATCTTCTGATAACTGATTTAAATTTTTAAGTAATTTGAACTTAATTTTTTGAAAGGTGGCAACTCTTTTCGAAAATGTAAAACCATATTGCTCATTTACCTATGCTCTTTAATTTGACACCACACTTTTGAAAATTGAACGAACAGTGCGGCTCTGGTGGTATTGATAATTAAATAATTTGAGTTTAATTGCTTCACAGGTTGCAACTGTTTTCAAAAAAGTTAAACCTTATGGCACATCTACAGCCCAAGCCCTTTAATTTGAGACCTGATTTTTGCAAATCGAGCAGATCGGTGCCGATCTGATAACCCGGACAAAAAATCCCTTTGCGTATTACTGCCTAACTGCCTGTGTAAATCATATGTATACATATGTACATACTGCCTACAAATCCACTTGCTTGGTCTATACTCATTTACTTGCCTTTTTATCTATGTAGCTTGAACCTAAAACCTAAAATCCAGTCGAGTTTCCAACTTCTAGGACCCCTCCGATCTACAAGTCTCAATGCAGGAATAGTTAGTGACCCCTTTGCCTATTTAACTGTTTAGTTCTTATAATATAACAGTCGAAACCGGTTAACTGAAACACCATTTTTACGGTCGCCCAGTTGCAACAGTAGCCATTAAGCGAACTTTTATTAAGCCGCCATACTTTAGCTATCCGAATTTTGTTCACCCAATTTCACAATTCGAACAAAGTCAGCTTGCTCCACAAATTGGATTCCCTACTACATTTGTTCGCATAGATTGGATGCAGTTTCAATCTCTGCTGCTTCAATTTGTTTTCAAAGAAGAAAATGGATATTAAATTGTAATAAGGATATACAAATTTTATTTGAAAACAGACTGGAGATATATTTGACCTCTGTTGATGTGGAAATACGCTTCTTCGTTTGCCTTGGAAACTTAAGCGTATTCGAAAATCGTCTATTTTAGCTTTCAAAGAGACACACATATTAAAGAAAAGATCATTGAAAAATCTTTCTCAGAAAACGGTTATTTAGATGAATAGCCGACTTGGTTGCATTGGTTTCCTGTGGTTTTACCGGTTAACTACTGAGTATTTGGCGTTGTTTAAGTTTTTTTAACTACTCTCCTGCTTTGGCCAACATGCCGAGTTAACGAAATTAAAAAAAAACCGTCGTATCTATTTTCTTCTCTAGCCCCTCCTTCATGCCCTCCTTTCTTACAATAATATGGACTGTCAGAAGGTCCATTGTTATGGGAATATCTCCTCTTGTCAGCTCTTGAGAACTTTTTATATCAATTTCCGGGCAAATAGGTGTTTTCGAGGTAGAAAGTAGAAAGGAGGTACCCTGCCTTTTCCCGCCCGCTTTCGCGTTTCCCGGGACATACCGGCACACCAGTTATTTGTGTAAAGCGAACTGCTTTGCCGTCATGTTTAGTGATCTTCGGCAATTCAAATTTGTTTCCTAATTGTTCGTGACAGATTCATCAATTTTCAAAGCTGTCTGGTTGTCTCACCAGATGCAAGTATATTGGTCTCTATCTCTTTAAGCTTAGATTCAGACGGCCCTTAGCTTCGTGTATTGGCGCAAGCTCGGCTTGGAAGACATTGCAATGGTTCAGTAGGCGGAACGACTTTAATATTTCTAGTACTTCCGAGTATACGCCATCGCTAACGCTATCGCCACATTCGAATTCATCGAACCAATGTATATTGCTCTTTCTCACACGAGACAGAACGAGAAATGACACTAAAGGTGGCACAACGCCCAAAACCGGTTTGCGTGCAAACCAAGCTTGAAAATGAATAACGGAAATTCGTTCCAAAATAAATGCTCTCTCTCTCTCTTAAAAATTATCAAAATTATCTTAATTCTAACCTTGTTAGGTATGAAGCTTAGCAGAAAGGTTGCGCTTGGAAAGGCTGGAGAGGGCCTGAACGAAATTAATCCATGTTTATTGAGCTTGTAACACGAATCTGCTTCCCATGTGGCAAAACGGGCACATCCGAGTTTTCTTAGTACTAAGGGAACAAAACCATGTAGCAGCATGTTTGGACAAGTTGCAATTGGACTATTTTCGCTTTCTTTGGAACGATCTGCAAAATCAATTGCTATCTTAATACCAAAGAAGCTTAACTGCCTCATTTTAAATATTCTTAGTACAATTTGATGATTAATTTATAATCTTGTATTTAGTTCTTGTAGGAATTTCTACGGAGGCGACTGTAGCCAAACCAGTATTCTACGTCAACTCATTAATGTAGTTCATAAATGCCTAAGTAGTAGATAGTTGTTTACTCTTTCGTATCCGAAAGTGTATTAAAAGACATTGATTAGTTACCAAGCTTAATTCACTACAAACACTAAATTCCAACTGCAAATATTTAGTTGAAGGTAAACCGAAAAAGGTTGTCACCATGCAGAGGGCGGCGGTGGTGATCCACACTCATTTTCAGTTCAGTTGAGTCTCTTGTCCATTGCAATTACCAGAAAATCCACATTAACAACAGTGACAAAATAATGAATGTGAATGAGTGTGAATGAACAGTAAAAAGAAACAGAAGTGAAAAAATTGTTATAAATAAATTAAAACACGGTGGAGGCAAGATGAAAAATTGAGACAAAAAAGGTAAATTTAAAAGCTAACTGCATTTATTGAAAACGAAATGTATGTATAGTAAACTTGTCACATGTTAATTTCTTGGCAGCATTCACAGTCGTTGGGGCTTGATTCATTGCTAGCTTGATGTTGTGGTTTTTATTGTTGTTATTAATGCGTTATTTTTCATTTTCGTTTCTTTTCATTCAGCTGGTTTTTGTTGTTTATTGTGGCACATACTTACCTGCCATGCCTACTGCTGAAACGGCGACACGGTCACAAAGTGAAAGGAAGTTGACCTTTAAAGTCTACATATGTACATGTGTGTATGTAAATATGTATGTATAGGAATTTATGCATTTTATCAGACAAATAAAAGTGAAAAGTCCCGCCGCACGCAAGACGATAAGTGTTGGATAAAACACTGAGTAATGTTGTAAAAAAATGCAAGTGTTCATTTGTATGTGCGCTTATGCGTATAAAAATGAATGCCTATATGCAAATTGAATCGCAACGATTTAAACCTAAAGCTTTGCAAAATAGTATGTGTGTGTGTGTGTGTGAGTGCAACTGCATGCATGTTAATGCGTACATATGTATATTAGGCTGGTCCAAAAACACACCCTATAAATATTTTTCTTTAGTGGGCATATTTTTGTGGAGTTAATAGGGGTATTCTCTGAGTCTTGCAAACCCCTTGCACGGTGCACGGATTGCACGGTTTGCAAAGCTGTCCCATACGAAAACCGGTTTTTACCGTGCAATCCGTGCAATATGTGCACCATGCAAGGCCTTTGCAAGACTCAGAGAATACCCCTAATTTATTGCCTAAAAGGAATTAAACGGAAATTTTCTCTATTAAATTAATTATATACCGCCAGGAAGCATCTAATGTTAACAAATTTAATATTACACATTTTAATCAGAGCATAGCCATGCATGGCTCTTCACGGAAATAATTTAAGATATAATTTTTTTTTTTTTTTTTTTATTAATAGTTTTTTAGAACAAAAATTTGTGTTTAAAGGCCAAATAAATTGTAAAAGCTACTTGACAAAACGGCACTAAGCATAAAAAACTTGAAATAAAATTAAACAAAAAGTGGTCTTACGGTATTCTAAAAAAAAACCATAGTTTTATTAAATTTCAAAAAATGGTTAATAAGTAAAAAATATATGTATGTAAACATATATTTTTTTTTAATTCCTGATTTAAAAGTACGGTCCTTAAACATTCGAAAGAGAAAATATTTTAGTAATTCATATATATAAATTTTTTATAATTTAATTTAATGAATTCCAAACCGGTGGCAACCCTATCCAAAATATTTTCAAACCAAAACTTTCATATGCACCTGTATGTACTCTTATATAGGTGTAGTTTAGAAGTAAAACTGTTTTTAATTTAATTTAGCTGCTTAGATAATTTGATTATAATTCTTTTAACAGGTGGCATCTCTTAAAAAAAAAAACGAAATCTTATTGCACATCTACAGACCAATCATTTTAATTTTCCGCATCATTTTTGAAAATCGAACAATCCAGATGTGCCTAAATGCTACAAGAACTCTAATTTATAACTTCAAGCTGCATTTGCGGTTACAATATGAAAAAAATAGCGCCTTTTAATTCATTTTCATTCAATTCAATTTTCATTCAAATCCGTCCATAATTCTGTTTTTGCCTATATTTTGTACGGAAGGGCAACACTTTGCACCAGGGCTTTGAAGTTTTTCATATATTTTATATGGAGAAATTGAACTTTTTTGTGGGTTTGCTATAAAATCGTTTTTATGCAATAAAAATATTTGCCTTCAGAAATTTTCCAACAATAGAATTTTGATGCAAATTTAACTCTAAAATTTTACTAACTATTTTCTCAAATTTTTATAAGTAAGACATGAGACTCTCGGTTATGAAAAAATATATATTCAATAAAATTTTTAAAATTAAATATGCATCACAATTTAATTGATGAAAGATTTCTGAACGTAAATATTTTTATTTGATCAAAAAATATTTATTTTTAAAGATTTTATAGCAATTCAATGAAAAAAAACATTTTCCCTGAAAAATATATAGAAAACTTCAAAGTCCCGGGGACATGATTAAATGTTAACCTTATTTTCGACCAAGAAAAAAATTTGGACCACCCTATTGTTTTGTACGTATGTATATATTTACGAATGTATTTAACTATGCGTAGTTGGTGTAGTTAAGGCCAAGTCGAAATATTGTGAGTGCTTGCTTTAAGCAGCTGTTCTTAAGTTGTTGCGCTGCTGGTTGTCACGTGGAAGTCTGCAATTAAATAGAGCTCAGTTATGACTTCAAGTACAAAGAGTTTTTTTTTTAATTTTTTTTTTTATCTGTAGAGGAATTTCTCTAGGAACTTACGGACGCTTGTACACGACTGATGGCTGCCATTGAAAAAGACTTGCTTCTTGTTGGATTTATTACGACCTTTTCTCGGGAATGAGAAAATCATAATTCACTTACGCCCCGTATGCATAGTCAAAATAAAGTCGACACCAAAGTTAGTTGCAGCTTTTTGACATAATTTTTTGTGAAATATCTGTTAAAAAAACTGCAACTAACTTTAGAATCGGCTTTGTTTTGACAATGAATATGCCCCAAGCATTAGCGCACACAAGGTGTGGGTTTGGGGTTCAAACCCCCCCTAAAGCTAATAACCTCAAATACAAACTGTTTCTTAAAGCTAAGAATCCAGCTCTCAAGGAAATTATAAGAAATATTTATTATAATTTCTGTTGCTTGAAAAAGCGCTTTGCTTTTGCTGTAAATTTTCATGAGGAAATAAATATACGAGCATTTTTTTCTTGAGAGCTTGCAAACTGATTTATGAAAATTTGGTAGAAGAAAATTTCTTTTCCATTTCTCGTCCGTCGTTTTAAATGAATTTTTCGTTTTTCTTGAGAGTTCAGTTAATTTTTTCGGAACTCGAAATATTAAAAAAATTTAGCAATCGTGAAAAATCACCATCTATCGAAAACCAGAAGCCAGAAATCGAAAAAATGAACATAAAAGTGCAAAAATTCATGGAATCAATAAATTTATTTTTACTGACTCTTTTTTAAAATTTTTATACCCGAGCGCACTTGTGCACAAAGGTATTATAACTTTGTTCACATAACGGTTGTTTGTAACAGGCAAAACGAATCGAGATAGATATAGACAAATGTATACATAAATGATCAGGATAAAAAGAGAAATCGATTAAGCGGTGACTGTCTGTCCGTCCGTCCGTCCGTCCGTCCGTCCCTCTGTGCACACGATAACTCGAGTAAAAATTAAGATATCGTAACGAAACTTGGTACGTGTACTTCTTTCGGGCGTAGGACGGATGGTATTGAAAATGGGCAAAATCGGACAATAACCACGCCTACCTCCCATATAACGGTAATTTTCAGAAATACGAAAACTGCGATATTTTAGTAAATACTGAAGATAATTCACTCAAAATTGATAATTACAATAAGTTTTAGACGAAAAATAAGAATATTATAAATTTTTGAAAAATGGGCGTAGCCACGCCCACTTATGGTTACATGTGTGTATCTTGGCAACCGCAGCACCGATTTCTTCCAAACTTGGCACAGTTGTTGGCCTTGGTACAGCATACCAACTGGCCGAAAATTTTTAAAATCGGACAATAACCACGCCCACATTCCATATAACGGTAATTTAGAGAAATACAAAATCTTCGATAAATCAGTAAATATTGAAGCTAATTTATTCTAAATTGATGCTTGCAGCAATTCTTTACCAAGAAATACGTTTATGATAAAATTTTGGAAAATGGGCGTGGCACCGCCCACTTATGATCACATATATGTATCTCGGTAACCGTTCAACCAATTTGTACCAAACTCTGTATGGTTATTGTGCTTGCCACATAAAAGCAAAACGTTCAAAATTATTGAAATCGGACTAAAATTACCGCTTTTCATATAACGGTAAATTCTAGAAATGCTTGAAACTTCAATATTTCGAAATTTAAGGACGCTGGTTTACTCAAAATTGATAAACCCCGGATTACGATGTAGCGGTAGCTTTCGGGAAGGTGGAAAACATATATTTAATATTTGCGCCGGGTATTTAATGTTCGGCTCCGCCGGAACTTAAACTTTCTTACTTGTTTATTAGGTACTTTTGAAAGTTGAGCGCATCTTGAGTTTATAGAATTTTTTATTAAACAAGTAGTTTTTAAGGAAAGAACACAACCGACTTCAATTCTCATATACAAATTTAGGGGTACCGTTAATTTCTTCATGATCCAATCATCGGATCTCTAAACCAAATTACGGGACGACCCTTAAGGTACCATCTTTCCAATAAAAAAAGGATTATTGAAATCGCTTCACGTGGTAAAAAAGTTATGTATTCCGGCGAATTGATAACCTCCCCTTTTTTGAAGTCGGTTAAAAGTGTTTGAGTTCTGTTAATCTTATGTAAATAAAGTGCAGTTTATGAATTTTAAAACGTTTATTTATTTATTACATACTGCACATAAAACTTGCATAAATGTATTTTAAAGAGGGTATTATCTGAAGCAAATTTTCAGTATTTTCCGGTGATATATCATCAGAAATATAAAACCCCACCTAAACTATATTCCTGGGTGCGCCCCTCGCCCCAAGTAATTGCATATTGCTAGCTTAAAGTAAAAAGTTGCTAAGTCCACTTGGTCAAATATTACAGGAGAGAAAAAAAAACTTCTTATAGCCAACCTCATCAAATTAGTTTTACAAGCAACTTTTCTCCCCAAGCTAGCGAATGTTTCTTTTCGCAAAACATTAGTCCGCGAGATAGTAAATTTTACGCACAGACAAATTAATATATTCGCGAAACTAGGAGCCAAAAAAGAAAACTGCGTTTTTAGTTTTTCTCTTTGAAGGCAGGATGTTTCTAAGGAACTTTGAACATTTTTTTGGTGCACAAGGACAAATAGTTATTCAAAATATGTTTTCAAAAAATGGTCCTCGATATTAAGGACTCGAATTTCGTTCTTCTCACTTTAATAGTTAAAAAAAATGATATCAGTTAACAAGGACATTTTCGATACCTATGTATTCATCTGTGTGAACAAAAAAAAATTTTATTTTTTTTAATTCTACAGAGTTTTCTCTTTCATTTGCTACCTTTACTGTCAATTTACATTGCACTAAATTTTCGTGTGTTTTGAAATTTATTAGTTTTTGTCGCACGGTATTTTATATCTTCACTGACTTCCCGTTGATCAAACTGAGTGCCTGAGGTCAATATAGCTTTCTTCTACCTTTTTCTCCCTAGGTCACAAGATTTTCAAGAGAAAGCGCTTACTTATTACAGTTTGTCTGTTGGCAGGTTTTTAACCAAGCCAAGCAACCCAACGCCCAGTTTCACACCATAGGACTTCTATAAAAGTATATTTTCCAAGTTTAGGTTAGCTTACGTGGAGGAAGCTGCCTGCATCCAATAAAGAAGAATGGCATATTTGCGCCAAATGGGTTCGTTTGAGGAGTTTTACTTAGAAATTAACTCAAATGCCGCGTTGTACTAGATTTTTTTGTATCTAAATCTAAACCACAGCAACTCTATAATGGTACATTTATTGTATTTTTTGTTCAAGGTTAATTGGTTTTAAGTCTACGCAAAATTAACAAAAATTATTTTACAGACAAACAAAAAAATAATAAATCAAGTTCATATCGAAAACTGTGGAAAAAATAATGAGCGTAAATTACCGTTAAATCATATTAAATTGACACCCCATCAATGCAGCACTTCAATTTGCCTGCCTGTGGAATATCGATTTAATTTAATACCCTTTTCAAATCAAAACAAATGGTGCAGACGCTTTTGTTCCGGCTTTTAATGCTTACAATAGGCTCAATCATTTGCTTGATTGACATGCTTTCAATGAACATGAACACACATGTATACGTATGCGTATTTATAAGCCGCATACATACATATACGCCCTGCAGGAAATGGGGCTAAATGCGCCAATTTTGAGAATGATTTTTTCTGTGGGACATATTCTGCCAAATAAATGATAAAATCTATATCTGTGTATCCTTGTGGTCAGCTGATCAAGTTACGTGACATTTTGAGTAGTTTTGGATATTTTTCTTTTATTAATGAAAATAAAAGAAATTGTCGAGCATACTTTATATGGGAGAAAATGAACAACACCGTCAGCCAAAAAGAAAATTATTAAAAATCAACGCGATTTTCTAGCGTCTTGAAGTTTGCACTTTAACGTACTAAAATTGAATTTTTCTAAAACTTCTGAATAAAAAGTTTGAATATTCTGGGTGTAATTGTTAAAGTTTGTTGAATTTTTATAATTTTTGTTCCAAATTTTAAATGTGGATTTTTATGGCGCTGGTTATGTTATGTGCTAGACTTTTATAAAAAAAAATTGTAAACATTAAATAAACTAAACACAAAGAGTTGCCACCTGTTAAAAAAATTAGTTCAATTAATTTAAGTGGATTACTACAATAGTGGCATATGTATATCGAAATGGTTTGGAAAAGGAATTATTTTTAAACAACATGTAGTTAGGTTGCCACCTTTTTAAAATTTAAATTCAATTGAATTGAGGGAAGTACTTAGGAAATTAAAATATATGTGTCAAAATACGGGTTCCAGGTTTACGAAGGTTGTGGTTGGAAAATATGCTGATGCGGATTGCCACCTGTTTAAAGAGTCAAATGTGAATTATTCAGTATGTGAAATGAATTGTTAAAATATGGGTATCAATCTAAATGATTTTGAAAATACTTCATTTCTTACCTGCATGTTGAAGTGTTGCCACCTCTTTAGAAAATCAAATTCAATTGAATTTCGGGGAATTAGGTAATGGAAATATGTATCAACAATATAGGTGTCAGGTGATGCTGAATTTCCACTTGGAATTAAATGACAATATTTTTTGTGACAATGGTGAGCATTAATAAATACCGGTGCCATTACGCGTGAAATGACAAAAAATTCATTCCATCTAAAAAATGTAATGGGGAAAGGGACGTAATAACTCTGTTTATGAACGTAATGGGCACGGGCATTTTTTAATGCCCAACAATATCATTCGAAATTTCAGCATTAGGAAGTTGTAGGTTTGAAAATATTTTGAAAAGGGCTAAAAAGATTAAAATTTGAAATGTTTTTGACTGAGTTTAAGTATTCATCGGAATATGCAATGACTCAAACAAGTGATCACGTGCTGTTGTTGTTTTTTATTTTAAATATTCGTAATGTTGTTTGTTGTTTTTCTATAAAAATACCGTCCAAGCTTTAATCACAACCATTTAAACCACAGTTTCAATCTTTATACAAACTTTAGGAAAATCCAACAAATTTTCATCAAAATTTCAACTTTTTGTAGCCCCTACAACTTTTAATTTAATGAAGTGCAAGTTTCAACCGGCTAAAAAATGGCGTTGATTTTTAAGAATTTTTTTTTGGAGACTGCGTTTGCGGTTTATACATAACAAATGCAATTTACAAAAAATAGCTTTGATTTTTTTTAATTTTTTTGCGAAATTTTTTTACGGAATTTTTTAGCCGTTTGCAATTTCCACTTTGTTAAAGCTTGGACGATATTTTAATAGAAAAATAACAAAAAAATTTAGCTCGAAAAACATTACGAATATTAAAAAAGAAAATCAACACGTAATCACTTGTTTGAGTCACTATATATCTTTTTTATGTATTTTACTTTGTATCACGTGAACCGTTTCCGAATATTTTTATCGAAAATATGATACCACAAGGCTCCGTGAATTATAACCGCGTTTACGAAGACCGCAATCAAAAAATTTTTATTAGGCAGTGCGGTTTTGATGCATTTTGAAAAGTAAAATTAGGATGCAATCAAAAAATTAATTGAGAAATGTTCCGTATTTGTTGAGGTTTGGTTTGGGATGGGGGCGGAGGGGCAGATGATGTGGCGCCTAAAACCCCATCCGTTAAACAGGGCTCAATCGAAGCGTTAAAAAAGTTGCCCTTCCCCTCACTGACCCCCCTACAGACCACTGAGGACCCATTTAAAAATGGGGTAAAATTAGCATTTTGACAGGGAAATCCACAGCATTTTTGCGCGAACAAATTTCCGCGTATGAAGTGTGGATGAGTTCTATTGAAGTAAATTACACCTAATGTAACAAGCAGAAATTTCAATCAGCGAAGCTGGTGGGGGCAAATTAGTGATGTGTGAGATTAGTGGCAGTTTATATACATCGACTTGTAATTAACAAACAAAAGTTAAACTTGAACCATAGCTAATTATTCATTTGGTCTCAACGACATTTTTTTTTCATATTGTATTTGTGCATACATGCATGTATTTGTATCGAATATAAAAAAATAAAGCAGTGTTTTTTGTTCATATCTTTATCTACCATATATTACATTAAAATTGTCAAAATGATCAATGTGCTTTTGTATTTATAATATTTTTTGCGTCATTGCTACCTGCCGCTTCAGGCCTTTTTAGCGCCTATTTATGACAACCTTGAGTGACTAATTGACACTGGAATTACAAAAGAAATAATGCTCAAAATAAAGCCCAGACACTTCATAAATTAGTGCAAGACAAAAGCAATTAAAACAACATAAAGTGTTGGAACAGATTTAAACTTAAAATGTGGCAAACCACAGAGCAGCAAAAACCAATAGAAGTAAACAAACACAACGAGTTGGTTCTCATTTGAAAAAAAAGTACTAAGTGCGTATAATAGTATGTAGGTAGATATACTTATGTATAGTAGTTTATGGTAGATATATATATACCGACACAGTTTTTTCGTTAATTGCAAGTTGACAATTGACATTTAAACTTGGCAAATAGCACAATCACAGTAAGAAACTGTAAATGAGTTTGGAATCAATAGCAATTTTATTATGCGTAATTATTTTAAAGGTCGGCACTTACTTACTCAATCGACTAATGCATCGATGTCACTACTAAATCGTGATCGGATAAACGTTTTTTTTATTATTATACAGTTAAAAAAATTATACCAAATTTATCGCCCGTTTCATATGCCAAGTCGGTCCTTCTACAAAGCAAAACAGTTAGGAATAACTCACCCAGTTTGAAAGCTCTCTTCGAAAGTATTTTAGACCCACAAAAAATCCTTGGAACCAATCCCTAAAATATATTACAGTTACCATTGCACAATAATACAAAATTCATCATCCATACAAATGATAAAATGTATCACGCTTCGTGTTAGTACAATTTCGTGGTCGACTTTGTTTTCGTTGTGTACCCATGAATTTTTTTACACCGAAGTTGAGTAAAATGAATACGTTACAAATTTAAATATTTTTTAATTTTTTTAGAACTTCTTTGAATAAGCAGTTTTGTAGCCCCATAAATAATGCTGTAGCCTAACACTTGCACTTTATTATACTAAAAATTAATGGGCTACAAGACAGAATACTCAAAATAAATCTAAAAAATTTTAAAAAATTTTAAATTTGTAATTTACTAATTTTACTCAACTTCGGTGTAAAAAATTCATAACCCAAATTATTGTGGAGTGCACCCCATTATCATCATGTTTTTTTTTTAATTTTTTTTTGAAATGGCTTACTTTCGAAAGCTAATTTTTGTTATCAAAAAATCTGTATGTGAAAAATAAAAAGGAAGGTATTTTAAAGATCCCTAATTCAAACATATTTTTTTAATGGGGTTGCCACCTATTTCGGTTCGCATAATTATTTATTTGTTTGTTTAGAAAAAAAAAGATAAAATATTACCCTTCATGGGTACCAAGAGAAGGTTCTTAAATAATGCTTTCCCCATAAAAAAAAATGTTATCCCTTAGGATAATAGTGTAAGGTTGCCACTTATTTTCGATTCTGCACAATTTATCTAAATCATTGCAATATGGATATTAAATGAAAGTTATTTTTGAGAACTTCGGTCAGAAAATATTTTCCATCAGGGTTGCCACGCTTCTATGTAATAAAATTTTTTATTTTGTTAATTTCAATCAGCTATTTTTTATGTGTACAATGTAGGTATACGCTCAAGATATGTACCATTCATTCCAGCTTTTTCGGAATAGGGTTACCACCTAAATTGTGGAGTAAGTAATTTATATCGAAATCCATTGTTTTTTCAAAATATTTTTTTTTAAAGCTATCCAAATCTTGAAAACTTTAAAAAGTATATGCACTCCGGCCAAAGCTCAAAGTACTGCAGTATAATACGTGCAAGTTTCAAGTAACTAGAACTTGCCGTTGATATTCTTAAATTTTTGTGATGGTGTTGCACATTTTCCACCACATAAAAAAATTTTCGAACATAACTTGTGTGGAAGAATATGCACACACCGTCAGCAAAAAAAAAAAACAAAAAATCCTTAAATCAACAGTAAGTCTTGGCCTCTTCAAATTTGCACTTTAAAATTTAATGGGCTAAATATTGCATACTGAAAATCTTTCTAAAAAATCTAATTAAAAAAGTTTACAAAGTTTGAAATACGGACTTACATGCTTTTCGTTAAATAGTGAGCTATACTTTCATAGAACAGTAAAATAAAACAATAAAAACAAAAGCAAAATAGCCAAAACTTGCCTACCACTATACATATTTTTGCCTTTTCTAGCTGCAAAAAAATTTACAAAACATTTCGTGTGTACATACATATGTATATCTATCAAGCAGAATTTATTACAAAGTATTTAATTAATCACGATTTTATTGTTTCTTTTCATCCCAATGCTTACGCATAGGCCCCGCGGTTAAGTAGCAAACCGGTACGATGATGTGCGAATAGTTGCGATGATGGCGTTTTCTCCCCAAAATGGATTGGCTGGCGTGACCAGCAAATTAGTGGAATGACCTTCTGCGACATTGTGTGAGTAAATATTAAAATTACGCATACATTTACACATACCGTTAACGCTGTCAATACGGAATATAAATTTATAATGTCAATAAGTCTTGTCTTTTGTTTCATTCTGTATGTAGTTTTGTAATTTATGTGTCGAGAACAAAATGTTATTTAAATTTGCATATAGTGATAGGTGTGTCAATAAAATTACATATTACAAATAAAAAAAAAGAGAATTAAATGTTAATTTTTCACTTCAGCTAGCGCGTGAAAGAGTTAACAAATAATAAGAGCAATAAAAAAAATTAAACTGGCATTGTTTTGAAAGCACAGCAAAAAGTGCGTAAGTTCATTAAAGTCACTTAAAACAAATAAAAAAGGCATCAATAAAATTCAAAACCTACAATACAAATACTATCTCTTTTGTGTTATACAAAAGTTATAAATTATAGATTACAATAAAATTAAATTATATTTACGAGTTAAACATGCACATGTATGTATGTAAATGGGAATGTGTGCATGGTACATGCATACATATGTATATATATATGTGTGCATATGTTTAATTTATTTATAGCCTATTTGCATCACTTCAGGTTGAAAAAGGCAAAAGCGTCAAAATTAATTAGCGCGCAATTAAAAAGGTCAAATTGCTTTATACTGCAAAAACCTAATAAAAAAAGTGATATAAATAATTGCGGCACTTTCGCTATATGTATTGCCATTTTTAATCGTCAGCGATTTCCCCTCGATTATGTAAAGAATACTCTTGAATTCGCTGAGGGACAGACAAACGAAGGAGATAAATAATTTTCATATTTTATGGCCCATTAAAGTATTTTTGCCATGCAATAATAAGCTAGATTAAACGTAACACGCTTATCATGCATTTACATATTTACACATACTTGCATATCTATACATGTGCTATAATGAGTATTTAACCTATAAAATCGTAATTAAAATTAAACATTGCTTTATATTATAACACCAACCCAGGCATATGTTTGCAATTATTTATATTGCTTGTTGCAAATATTTACATACACTCACCAAAATATGTTTCCGTACAGTGTTTTTTTTTTAATATTTGCAATGTTTTTCGTAATAAATTTTTTTGTTAATTTTTGATAGAAATATCGTAAATTCTGCACCAAATAACATATAAATTAATGATTCAAAGTTTTTACAAAATTTTGGAAAATTCTACAAATTATCACCACGATTTTAAAATTTAAACAAGTGCAAGTTTTAAGTGGCTATAATCTACCGTTGATTTTTGAGCATTTTTTCTCTGACGCTTTTCGGTATTTTTTCCCATAAAAAAAACTATCACGCAGCAATATCATCAGAAAAAAAATTCTCAAAAATCAACGGTAGATTATAGCCACATAAAACTTGCACTTTTTTATACTGAAATTGAGTGAGCTACAAAACTGCATACTCACAAAAAAAACTAAATGTTTTGTTTAAAAGTTGACAATTTTGGTGAAAATTTGTTGAATTTTCCTAAATTTTGTAAAAACTCTGAATCATTAATTTATATGACATTTGATGCAGAATGAACTATATTTACAAAATGGGCTATAGCTTTCGAGTTTTCACATTTTGGAGTTCGAAAAAAAAGCTTACTATAAAAAGGATGAAAAGACTGTTTCAGAAATTTTTTTATATGGAGGAAAATGCACAACACCGTGAGCAGAAAAAATATTCCAAAAATCCTAGGTACTTCAAACTTGCACTTTATTATACTAAAATTTAGAGCTTTAAAACTGCGTATTTTATAATTCTGAATAAGAGGTTGGAAATTTTTATGAAAATTTTTTTAAATTCATCAAATTTTTATAAACCTTGTACAATGTTTGAAATTTTTATTACCAGGGTTTTTGTTGTATAGTGAGCTGTAATTTTATAAAATTATAATAAATATTAAGTAAATAAAAGAAAAATATCCGAAACTTGTTCAAATGTCTCGCGCCTATTTGTTTGCCGCCACTGTACATATTCTTGGCAACAAAATAAATTGTGTTGCAGGAAAAACGCTTTACGCTTATATTTCATACCCCTGATGCTATGCTTGAATCATAATTTCGTTTGAGGGAACTAATGCTGAAGTTGATTAAAGTCCCTACTAAGTATGAACAGCTACAATCTCTTTTCTTTTTTTGTCGATAAACTCTTTACCGTATTGAGGTGGACATCTTTGTAAATTTTTTTCGAGCCTCATTGCAGGTATCGAGTGGAGAGCAAGTCGTTTTTCGAGAATCGAGTCGTTTCGAAAATAGCATGGCATGGCCGAAAACTTTCGCCATTTACATATTTTAGTACGACAGTAGGCAATGACAATATTGTCAAGACGTACAATGTTGTCTAATTTACAGTTTAGGGAGCCTTCACACAGAATGCCGAGCGAAGAAAGACGGAGCGAAGCGAACCTCCAAGTAAGTGTTTACACTGAACCAGAGCTTTTCTCATGGACTCAGCTGCAAAGATACCAAAAAATTTACGGTCAATGATCGAAAAAAATATTTACACAATTTTATCTGATCATAGCAACAAATTGCAGGAGAATCTTATATGAATTCGTATTAACGAAACAAGCAACGCTGTAATCCCCAAAATTGCGATATGATTGTCTCTATTTTTTACAGAATAATTAATCTGTGTTTTCAGCTAGATTTTCGTCGTTGTTTTCCTGGTCGTCCAACGCCCACTACACGCAGGTTCGAACCAGCTGTTGAGCCCAGAACAGTTCTTCTGTGGCTCAAGATGTGTTGGAAAACCCAAAGTGACGACGTGCGACACAGGTTGGTTTTTTTTCAACGTCCTTTCTACTGCTTATTTGTAATAAAAAAATTTCAATGTACTCTTACAAAGTACAGAAAGTCTATCAGCTACTGTCAGTTGATTGTGAAACACGTCTGACAAAGCGAAGAGCCATTACGGCCACCCAAAGTCATTGTTCGATGTGGACTTTACTCCGCAAGTGTCATCAGCCGACGTCACTAAGTCATTTGATCTGGGGTTTTTGGGATATTCACTGGTCATAATATTACCAAATTTAATCCTCCCAGACTTCCATACTATGCAAGTAGTTAAGTCAAAAGATCCATAGATGCGGACCAAATGGAAATTAATAATGGCGGTGATTCATAACTGACATCATCTTCCAAACATAATTTAATAAAAACAAAAAGTTCAAATAAATATCTTTAAAACAAAACACCATTTTCTTTCCAATCATTCGAAAGATATAGCCAAAGTACATTGGGTTATTTATTTTGAGTCACCTTGTATAAAAGATAGCATTGAATATTTAAAAAAAAAGGAAACATCGCAAGGTGTTACACTCATCGCGAGTGATTAAACAATTCAATGTCGATCATTAGAGAGTACTAAATGAAATCTAAGCTAAATCATTTGCAAAAACACTAGAAAAAAACCATAAAGCCATAAAGCCAGAAGCTGATTGTTAAAAATTGCCAATTTGTGCCGTCTCATCATCGTCATGGACGCGCGCGCACTTCAATTGAGACGCGTTAGCATTAAAAAAGAAAACAAAATTCCAAGCAACAACAATAGCCAGAGCAATAAGTACTTTCATTTTTGTTCATAATTAATGATGTATACGACGGCAGACGGACAACAATGGCCTCCACTAACATTCAATTCAAGTCTTTCAAAACAAAAGAAAAAAGTGGAAGGAAGTAAGAAATATAAGATCAAACTATTTGCAAGCAGCTAAGAAAACACATAGCTTCACAATCGTACAAGCAGGCGCCTGATGACCCTCGTCTGCAAGCTGACCGCCTATGCATCGCACTACTCAAACTTCAAACGTTAGCCCACTCAGCGTTACCAACGGCAATCGTCTTACAAACAATACAATTGGAGCAAAATATGTATCGGCCTGGCTAGCAGATGCTACAAACGTCTGAAGCTCAAACTTTTTGTACATCGGGGGCATTCCATACAAATTTTTAGGGTTCATGGAGAAACTTAAATAATAAATAAATATGAAATTTGTACTTGATTAATAGATTTTTAAAAACTTTACAGAACAAAAGCAAAATATCTCGAGAACGGGGCAAGGAAAAAATTTGAAAAAAATCACACATACACGCATCAAAATGCTCTATGAAATGAAATATTTAAAAAAAAATTTGTTCTTGAAAAATTTTTCACATACAACTTTTTGTTTTTGTTATTTTTTT
>NW_023458565.1:24744222-24784461 GCF_013731165.1 Rhagoletis pomonella
TCAAATAAAGAACCGATGAGATTTTGCAAATTTTATGCGTTTTTTTTTAAAAAAAAGTTATCAAGCTCTTAAAAAATCACCCGTTACTAAAATTTCATGGGCTTCAAGACTGCATACTCAGAAAAAAAAATCTAAAAGATTTTTAAATTTGTAATTTACTCGTTTTACTTAACTTCGGTGTAAACGAAATTCATAACCCAAATTATTGTAGAGTGCACCCCATAATAGCATTATGATTTTTTTTTAATTTTTGATTTTAGATGACATATTTTCGAAAACTATTTTTTTTTTTTAATTTTCAAGAAAAAAAAAATTTTTAAATATTTTTTTTCACAAAGAATTTTGATGTGTGTATGTGTGATTTTTTTTATATTTTTTTCAAATTTCAATCAGATATTTTTTATGTGTACACAGTACGTATACGCTCAAGATATGTACCATTCATTCCAGCACATTTCAGAATGGGATTGCCACCTAAATTTTGGAGTAAGAAATTTACTTATTAGATATCGAAGTCTAATTTTTTTTTTTCCAAAATATTTTTTTAAAGCTATCCAAATCTTGAAAACCGTAAAAAGTATATGCACGCGGGGCAAAGCTCGGAGTACTGCGCAAATTTGAAGTAGCTAGAGTTTGCCGTTGATATTCTTCCACCACATAAAAAAAAAATTCGAACATAACTTGTCAGCAAAAAAAAGACAAAAAATCCGAAAATCAGTGGTAAGTCTTGGCCTCTTCAAACTTGCACTTTAAACTTTAATGGACTAAAAATTGCATACTTAAAACGTTTCTAAAAAATCGAATTAAAAAAGTTTACAAAGTTTTAAATTCGGACTTATATGCTTTTCGTTAAATAGTGAGCTATACTTTCATAAAAAAGCAAAGTTCAAGAAATAAGCAAAAGCAAAATAGCCAAAACTTGCCTGCCACTATACATATTTTTGCCTTTTCTAGCTGCAAAAAAAATTTACAAAACATTTTGTATGTACATATGTACATATGTATATCTATCAAGCAGAATTTATTACAAAATATTTAATTAATCACGATTTTATTGTTTCTTTCCATCCCAATGCTTACGCATAGGCCCCGCGGTTAAGTAGCAAACCGGTACGATGATGTGCGAATAGTTGCGATGAAGGCGTTTTCTCCCCAAAATGGATTGGCTGGCGTGACCAGCAAATTAGTGGAATGACCTTCTGCGACATTGTGTGAGTAGTTAAATATTAAAATTACGCATACATTTACACATACCGTTAACGCTGTCAATACGGAATATAAATTTATAATGTCAATAAGTCTTGTCTTTTGTTTCATTCTGTATGTAGTTTTGTAATTTATGTGTCTAGAACAAAATGTTATTTAAATTTGCATATAGTGATATTTAGGTGCGTCAAAATTACATATTACAAATAAAAAAAAAAAGAATTAAATGTTAATTTTTAACTTCAGCTAGTGCGTGAAAGAGTTAACAAATAATAAGAGCAATAAAAAAAATAAAATAAACAGTCATTGTTTTGAAAGCACAGCAAAAAGTACGTAAGTTCATTAAAGTCACTTAAAACAAATAAAAAAGGCATCAATAAAATTTAAAACCTACAATACAAATACTATCTCTTTTGTGTTATACAAAAGTTATAAATTATAGATTACAATAAAATTTAATTATATTTACGAGTCAGACATACATGCATATGTATGTATGTAAATGGGAATGTGTGCATGGTACATGCATACATATGTACATATATATGTGTGCATATGTTTCATTTATTTATAGCCTATTTGCATCACTTCAGCTTGAAAATGGCAAAAGCGTCAAAATTAATTAGCGCGCAATTAAAAAGGTCAAATTGCTTTATACTACACAAAGGTCTAATAAAAAAAGTGATATAAATAATTGCGGCACTTTCGCTATACGTATTGCCATTTTTAATCGTCAACGCTTTCCACTCGATTATGTAAAGAACACTCTTGAATTCGCTGAGGGACAGACAAACGAAGGATATAAATAATTTTCATATTTTATGGCCTATTAAAGTATTTTCGCCATGCAATAACAAGCTAGATTAAACGTAACACGCTTATCATGCATTTACATACATATTCACACATACTTGCATATCTATGCATGTGCTATAATGGGTATTTAACCTATAAAATCGTAATTAAAATTAAGCATTGCTTTATATTATAACACCAACCCAGGCATATGTTTGCAATTATTTATATTGCTTGTTGCAAATATTTACATACACTCAGCAGAATATGTTTCCGTACAGTGTTTTTTTTTTAATATTTGCAATGTTTTCGTACAAAATTTTTTTCGTTAATTTTTGATAGAAATATAGTTAATTCTGCATCAAATAACATATAAATGATTCAAAGTTTTTACAAAATTTTGGAAAATTCGATAAATTTTCAATAAAAAATTTCAACTTTTAAACAAGTGCAAGTTTTAAGTGGCTATAAACTACCGTTGATTTTTGAGAATTTTTTCTCTGACGCTTTTCGGTATTTTTTCCCATAAAACACATTATCACGCATCCTTTATATGGAGAAAATTAGCAACATCATCTGCAAAAAAATATTCTCAAAAATCAACGATAGATTATAGCCACATAAAACTTACACTTTTTTATACTGAAATTGAGTGAGCTACAAAACTGCATACTCAAAAAAAAAAATCTAAAAAAATTTGTTTAAAAGTTGACAACTTTGGTGAAAATTTGTTGAATTTTCCTAAATTTTGTAAAAACTCTGAATCATTAATTTATATGCCATTTGATGCAGAATTAACTATATTTCCATTAAAAATTAACGAAAAAAGTTTGTTAAGAAAAATATTACAAATATTTAAAAAAAAACACTGCGCGAAAACATATGCTGGTGAGTGTACATACATACATAAACGCGTTAGCGTAGTCATAATGGACAGAGTTCCGAAAACCACAATTTTTCGCACTGAAAAATGTAAGCGAGGCAATGTAAATAAGCCTCAAATTTATTACAATGGAATCTGGTAATTCCGTGTGGTTCCGGTTGCGATATATAACTTTTGCACAAAAGAAAATTACAAAATGGGTTATAGTTTTCGAGTTTTCACATTTTGGATTCGAAAATAAAATTTATTATAAAAAGGATGAAAAGACTGTTTCAGATTTTTTTTTTATATGGAGGAAAATGCACAACACCGTCAGCAAAAAAAAATTCCAAAAATCCTGGATGCTTCAAACTTGCACTTTATTACACTAAAATTTCGAGCTACAAAACTGCGTATCTAGATCTTATTTTTTAATTCTGAATAAAAAGTTGGAAATTTGTATGAACATTTTTTGAAATTACAAGTTTGAATTGCAAAGTTTGAAATTTTTATTACAATGGTTTTTGTTATATACTGAGCTATAATTTTATAAAAGTATAATAAATATTAAGTAAATAAAAGAAAAATATCCGAAACTTGTTCAAATGTATCGTGCCTATTTGTTTGCCGCCACTGTACATCTTAATGGCAGCAAAATAAATTGCGTTGCAGGAAAACGCTTTACGCTTATATTTCATACCCCTGATGCTATGCTTGAGTCATAATTTCGTTTGAGGGAACCAATGCTGAAGTTGATTAAAGTCCCTACTAAGTATGAACAGCTCCAATCTCTTTTCTTTTTTGTCAATAGACTCTTTACCGTATTGAGGTGGACATTTTTGTAAATTCGTTCGAGCCTCATTGCGAGTATCGAGTGGAGAGCAAGTCGTTTTTCGAGAATAGAGTCGTTTCGAAAATAGCATGGCATTGCCGAAAACTTTCGTCGTTTACATATTTCCGTACGACAGTAGGCAATGACAATATTGTCAAGACGTACAATGTATGTAGTCTAATTTACGATTTAGGGAGCCTTCACACAGAATGCCGAGCGAAGAAAGACGGAGCGAAGCGAACCTCCAAGTAAGTGTTTACACTAAACCAGGCTTTTCTCATGGACGAAATGACGTGCGACACAGTTGGTTTATTTCAACGTCCTTTCTACTGCTCATTTGTAATAAAAAATTTTCAATGTACACTTACAAAGTACAGAAAGTCTAGCAACCACTGCCAGTTGATTGCAAAACACGTCTGACATATGCTCGTGCCATCCTGAGTCTTAATAACTAAGGGAAGAGCGATTACGTCCACCCAAAGTCACTGTTTGATGTGGACTTTTAATCTGCAAGTGTCATCGGCCGACGTTACTAAGTCATTTGATCTGGGGTTTTTGGGATATTCACTGGCCATAATATTACTAAATTTAATCCTCCCAGACTACCATACTATGCAAGTGGTTAAGTCAAAAGATCAATAGATGGGGACCAAATGGAAATTAATAAAGGCGGTGATCCAGACCGTCATCATCTTCCAAACATAATTCAATAAAAACAAAAGGTTCAGCTAAATACATATCTATAAAAGACAATACGATTTTCTTTCCAATCATTCAAAAGCCAAAGTACATTGGGTCATTTATTTTGAGCCACCTCGCATAAGAGATAGCATTGAATATTTTAAATAAAGAAAACATCGCAAAGTGTTACACTCATCGCGAGTGATTAAACAATTCAATGTCGATCATTAGAGAGTACTAAATGAAATCTTAGTTAAATCATTTGCAAAAACACTAGAAAAAAAAAATATCCATAAAGCCAGAAGCTGATTGTTAAAAATTGCCAATTTGTGCCGCCTCATCATAGTCATGGACGCGCGCGCACTTCAATTGAGACGCGTTAGCATTAAAAAAGAAAACAAAATCCAAAGCAACAACAATATCCAGAGCAATAAGTACTTTCATTTTTGTTCATAATTAATGATGTGTACGATGGCAGACGGACAACAATGGCCTCCACTAAAATTCAATTCAAGTCTCTGAAAACAAAAGAAAAAAGTGGAAGGAAGTAAGAAAAATAAGATCAAACTATTTGCAAGCAGCTAAGAAAACACACAGCTTCACAATCACTCAAGCAGGCGCCTGATGACCCTCGTCTGCAATCTGACCGCCTATGCATCGCACTACTCAAACTTCAAACGTTAGCCCACTCAGCGTAACCAACGGCAATCGTCTTACAAACAATACAATTGGAGCAAAATATGTATCGGCCTGGCTAGCAGATGCTATAAACGTCTGAAGCTCAAACTTTTTGTACATGCATGGGGCATTCCATACCAAAATGTACGGGGTTCACACTTGATGTATTTAATTTATTTCAAATTTTTAGGGTTGATGGATAAACATAAATAATAAATAAGTATGAAATTTGAGCTTGATTAAAAAATTTTTTAAAAAACTTTACAGCACAAAAGCAAAATATCTCGAGAACGGGGCGAGGAAAAAATTTGAAAAAAATCACACATACACACATCAAAATTCTCTATGAAATTAAATATTTAAAAAAAAAAATTTCGTGAAAAATTTTTCCTATACAAATTTTTTGATAAAAAAAATTAGTTTTTGAAAATATGCCATCTCAAAACAAATTTAAAAAAAATTACAATGGTAGCTCTGAGTATTGTGCAATATTTAAGTATAGTATTTTGAGTTATGAATTTTTTTTTCACACCGAAGTTGACCAAAATGAGTACATTTTTATTTTTTTTTAGTAAGCAGTTTTGCAGCCCCTTAAGTTCTAGTGTAATAAAGTGCAAGTTTTAAGCAAGTTTTAAGTTAAAGTGTAAGTTTTAAGCTTTTTTATGCTGACGGCTTTTTGCACTTTTTTCTTATGGAAGAAAATGCGTAAGACCGTTTTCGAAGAAAATTAAAAAAAAAATTAACGCCAGTTTTGCACTCGCTTAAAAATTGCACTTTGTTATGCTAAAATTTAATGGGCTACAAAATTGCATACCCGATTTTTTTTTTTTTTATTTAAAAAAATTTTTAATTTGTAATATACTCATTTTACTGTACTTAAATATTGTGCAAACTATTTTTTTTATAAAAAAATTTGTATGTGAAAAATTAAAAAAAAACACTTTTTTTAATATTTATTTTCATAGAGAATTTTGATGTGTGTATGTGTTTTTTTTTACTTCTTTTCTCGCCCCTTTCTCGAGATATTTGGAAAGCTATTAAATCGATTTGTTTCGGTTTTTGTGCTGTAAAGTTTTTAAAAATGTATTAATCAAGCTCAAATTTCATATTTATTTATTATTTATGTTTGTCCATCAACACTAAAAATTTGAAACAAATCAAACACATGAAGTGTGAACCCAGTCCGTTTTGGTATGGAACGCCCCACATACAAGCTTTGTGGGTATGTATGTATGTATGTATCGCTGATAGCTTGACTATTCGACTGTTTGCCACAAACGACCGGTTAGTTCATTTTTTTCCTTTGCTTCGCTTTGTTTTTGCTCAACTTCAGATTATTTGGCCTCTTGGCGCCTTTGGGCACTTGGCGAAACATTGCCGGAGTTTTGGTTTTTTTCTTGTTTTTATTTATTTTTTTTTTTTTTAGTGTGCTATTATTCAAAATTGTTATTACGAGTAAAGTTTTGTGTTTTTATGATTATTTTTTTAAACGGCTCTACACCCACATTCACCTTTCGCTGACAACCGCAAGCGGCGGACTGAGTAAAATAGTGCAACTACTTACCTTACATTCATATGTACATATGTATGTATGTAGGTATTTCTTAGTGGGCTTGGCTTTATTCAGGAGAAATATTTATGTTGTCAGACAATTTACAGCGAGCTTCACGCTTACAGCTAGCTAGCTAGATACATATGACCAAAAACAAAAGGCAACAAATACTTATGTACGTATGCATTGCAAGGTATATTTATGGATATGTATGTATGTATGTATGTATGTATGTCAGAGATATGCGCATACAAGGGCGTAGAAAAGGTAGATGTTGAGCTGAATTTTAGCTTTTCTGAGACCATCGAGGCAAATGAATTCAATGCCATCTTTAACCTGGGCAAACTGCAATATATAGTGCTTATCATTTTGCCTATTAATTTTATATTATTTAATTTTAATTACTCAAAATTTAATTTTCAATTGTATTAGCATGCAAAAAAAAAATCTTTCTAAAAAATCGAATTAAAACGGTCGAAACTTTAACGATTTTTTTTTTAATATTGCCTAAATTTTGAAACTTGGATTTATACGGTTTTAGTTTTCATAAAAAAATAAATTAAAATTACTAAATACAATAAAAATGTAACCGGCGGATGTGTGTATATTATAGATATTTAAAAATTAATAATATTAGTAGTCTTTATTAGAGCAGCCGAAGCCAAATCAACAATTTTCTGAATTTTTGACTGTCTGTCCGTTTGTATGTTTGTACGCGCATCACTCGAAAACTAATGCATTAAATCGAATCTAGTTTTTACCGATGTAATGTTAAAAGTCCAATTTAAAATATAGGAAAAAAAAATATGTAGAGAATGGCCACCTGTTTGAAAAAGCCACACGAGTTTTGGGAGGGAGCAACCACACAAAAGTACTTTTAAGGCGCAGTGAAGCACGCCGGGTATTTGCTAGTTAAATAATAAAAAAATTAATCGTCAATATGTGGGTGACTTATAATTGCGATAAATACTTTATAAGTAATAGTGCTTTATATTAAATTTAAATGTTTAGCTAGTGCGAGATCGCGGCTTATATGGATGAATTTTTTTTATCAAAAACTAATAGGTTAGATGAGGGTAGAATGAGGTAGACTTGCTCATTGTGAATGCCCTGTATGAGTTTCAAGCTGAGCCAGATCCTTCTAACTGAAGTTATTCCATTAGGATCTTGCAATAAGGATCTTGAGATCATACAGCCGTCCCGATTGAACCATAGGTTACGGCTGTTGCGTACTCTCTGGTACCTCTATTGTTTTGTTAGGCTAAACAGCCTCCTCTTACCGATTATCGGTGCCGCCTCTGACCATAAATATATATACACAAGTATGTATGTAAGTATGTATGCATACATATTTGTATGTATGTACTACAAACATTCATATCTGCCTAATGCGCATTAACAAATATTTATAATGCGTACTAATTTACATTCACTTACCTTTCAATTTTTTCCAAACACTGCTTGGCACAGCTCACTTTACTTTTCGTTTCACTATTTTCCACTATTATCAAATTATGAAGTCCCCGAAATACAACTCACAATTTGCTGCAAAGAGAAGGTAAAAATAAAACGATTATGTGTTAAAAGTATATTTAAAGAAAGTGAAATCGGTAAATTTAATTAATTTGATAAGTGTTGTTTCTCAGTAAATCATAGGCGGGTATACACTTAAATACATAAGCAGTGGTATGTAGTTATGATTTCTCATACCGATTACTTAGAAAATGGTTTTTTTTATGACTTGGCAGAAAGGCAACATTTTTAAAGTGATCAAATGATTGAACTTTTTAGTTGGAATTAAGTAATGTAGATCCGAATGATACAAATTTACCGGACAGAAATGCAAAATGCATTCGTATAAATTATAATAATGCTGATAAAGTTGATAATCCGCATGCAGGGTATGTGATTTTGTAGCTCATTTTGCTAAAATCAATTTAGATTTTTCTGAACTGTTAGCCTCCATCTGAAAAAGCAGTCTAACCTGTAGATTGTCATCTTTCGTCGTTTTTGGTCTATTTGCCACGGAGATGCGATTGCAACTCTTAGATCATTACTAGCTTACTAGTTAACCCGCAAGCCGTTAAAACGCCAAAATTAACATTTTTACACATGTGGCAGATCAGATATGATGACCATCAAGGAAATGAAATAGCGTATTATATATATGGGGCGTTCCATACCAAAACGGACGGGGTTCGCACTTCATTTGTTTGATTTGTTTCGAATTTTTAGGGTTGATTAATACATTTTTAAAAACTCTACAGCACAAAAACAAAAAAAAAACGATTTAATAGTTTTTCAAATATCTCATGAACGGGGCGAGGGAAAAATTTGTAAAAAAAATCGACATACACACATCAAAATTCTCTATGAAAAGAAATATTTGAGTTTTTTTCTCCTGAAAAATTTTTCACATACAAATTTTTTGATAAAAAAAAATTTATTTTTGAAAATAAGCCATCTCAAAAAAAATAAAATAAAACGCTATGGTAGCTCTGAGTATTGCGCAATATTTCAGTATAGTACTACTTATGTGGTGCACTCTTCAATAATTTGAGTTATGATGAGCAGATTACAAATTAAAATTTTATTTTTTTATATTTTTTTTTAGAACTTTTTTGAGTATGCCGTTTTGTAGCCCATTCAATTTTAATACAACAAAGGCAAGTTTTAAGCGATGAAAAGACTGGCGTTAATTTTTTTAATTTTCTTTGCGTTTGCTCATTTTTTTCTCTAAGAATAAAGTTCGAAAAGCCGTAGCAAAAAAAAATATTAAAAATCAACGCAATTTTGGAGTGTAGTTTAAACCTTGCACTTTATTTCACTAAAATTTGACAGGCTACAAGACTGCATACTCAAAGAAATTCTAAAGAAAAATTGAATTGAAATTTTGCTTTTTTAAGCAGAATGCCATATAATACATCAACTTTTCTTTTCTTCTGAACAATTTCAAAAATGGACTTGGCATCTTTTCACGTTTAGGTAACGATATTTTACTGTTACTTTATTTTTGAAATAGGTCCAACTAACGTTAATCTTAATATTTTTCCGAAATATTTTTATAGAGGTTATAAAATATAATAGACTTTATATTTCTGATGTAGAAACAGTACCGATATTTTTTTTGTATGGAGAGTGATGCACCCTAATGTGCATACATACATATAACTATAGCTAATTTCGTTAGTGCTTTTAAAATGCTGGTATCTAATTTGAGAAACAAATTCTCGCCATACTCCTTTTTTAACTTACTTACTTAAACCAAGTGTCAATTGTCTACACACAAAAAATCGTGATCATCGAATTACCAATCTTTTAATTTTCACACATAAACTCACTTAAGGAACACGTCATAGCACGAATCGTAGCGAGTACAAGCATGAAGTCCGCCAGCGCTGAATACTTAAGCCGGAGCTTTAACGACCGAGGTCACATTGCGGCAAATTATTTTTAGTTTTAATAAAGTTTAAAGCAATTCGCCTAAGCAGCTGACAACGAGTTCACGAAGAACTAACAAAGTACTACTACATCAGCATTTACAATTGGTGACGCTATGAAAATTAACGGTGAACAAAAAAAATTTTAAAACCATGGAAAATGCGTAAACAAGCGAGTATTCCACGCCAACAAAGGATGTATAAGGCAAATTCTACTGCTCGTTACAAGTTGATTGAAAGCGTGACGACATCGCACACCGAGCATAAATAATGGACTTAAAGAACTGCTTTGATGGGAGTACATAGCAGAATTTTCAAAAGCCGCCAGTAGTAGTGACAAATGCTAATTGTGTGCGCCCCACTGACACCGAATCGCTCGACCTACTTGCGTTTGGCAAATACTACGCTACAACTCGTTCAGTCAGCAAAACTATCAAAATAAATAATGGCAAACCGCTAAAAAGAAAACTTACACTTTGTGTGCGAAAAATTTCGCGCTGACTCGCCGCGCAAAAAAAAAATGATGAAAAATCACAATGAGCAGCTTTAGTGAAAAAGCGGAAAATGCCGTTGAAAACAAAAAAAAAACGAAAAGAATTAGCGGCAACCGCATTTTTAGCTGCGTATGGGTTCCAATGAAAAATATGCTTTGTACTTGTATATGACAATAAAAATGTATATGTATGTATGTAGATATGCGTATCTGTATGCCTCAGCTGACCACATTTTATCAGCACAATGCGACTTTTCCGGTTACACCAGCTGCCGGGTGCGTTAAAAATGCTACAAAAGCTGTTACAGGCCAATGCCCAGCGGTGACTTAATCCTTTAGCAAAATACACATCATACATACATACATGCATACGTCTGTATCAATATGAATACGCGCATGCGTAAGTGCCTTGAAATTAAATCGCTGATTTGTGTGACACCGAGCAAACCGGGTGTGCAAATATAATCGTGTTACCGATAAACTGGTTAGCTATTGTTAGCAAACTGAGGCTTTTTAAGAAATCTACAGTTTAGCCAGCATATCGAGTGTCAATTGTTAAGCTATAAATAAAAAAAATTTACATTTGCTTAAGAAAATGCAGTAGTGTTGAGCATGCAAGTAGAAGAGAATAGTATATGTATTAAGGTCGTCCTTAAAATATCGACATATATATAAATTTTTTATGTTTTGTTCTACGCAGAAAATAATGACAGCCACAAAAATTTTAAATTTCAAAGAAAGATGTAGCAGCCGCAGCCAGCGTTTGAAAAAAATTTAGTAAAAAAAATTACAATATTTTGACTTTGACCCGCTATGACTAAGCGTATTGAAACTAGTTCATATAAATTCGTAAACTCGTTGAATTATAGCTGGTCGAAGTCAACATTTTGTTGAATTTTTGCAACTCTTTTAAACTAAAATTTTTCGAAACACTTGCAGCGACCATAAAAATTTTTAAAATTTCGGGCATGTCTTTATTTGTACACGTTTTTTTATTTTATGGATGACCCTAATATGTACATATGTAAGTACTGCGTTAAGAGACTTAATTTTGAGATCTCTCAATGACAATTTTGTGCGATAAATTTAATTTAATTTAATTTTATTAATTTTGCTTAGTTATAATTTATATCAGAGACCGAACATAACAGTTATTGATGAAAACTGTTATGGAAAAATTCACTATGACGGAAATGTTCTACAACTAAGTGATACCTACCAATTGACCTTTCTTTCACCGAGACTCGAATTTTAAAATAAATTTTTATTAGCAATTTTTATGCAATATTAAAAAATAACAATTATTTTTGATTTTTATATTATAAATCCAAAATAACAATTATTTTTTTATTTTTATATTATATGTCATAGATAACAGTTATTGAGACTTTTATTTATAAAAGTCATCCATAAAAATCAGTCAGTGACTTCTACTTTTAAAAGTCATCAATATAAATCCGTCACCGACTTTTATTTTTTAAATCATTCGTATAAAAGTCATTAACATTTTTGTAGTTAAGAAGGTGTTAGCAAACAAAAACTTACTACGACTAATACAAATCACTTTTATAAGTATGATTTAAAAAATAAAGGTCAGTGACTGATTTTTATTTATGACTTTTATAAATAAAAGTCTTCAATAACTGTTATATATGACATATAAAATAAAAATAACAAAAAACTGTTATTTGCAGATTATTTAAATAAAAATCAAAAATAATTGTTATTTTTTATTTATAAAATAAAAGTCAGATATAACGGTTACTTAAGCCGTTATTAAATAAAAGTCAAAAAATAATTGTTAAAGAGCGATTTTTTTAACAAATGTTGTAACTGTTACGGTCCCTGATTTATTTTCCATTGTGATTTTTTTTTATACTTGAAACTGTTTGGCAGTATTTACTAAATGCCATGAAACAAGTTGAATTCAAAAATTATTGATGATTTAATTTATGCGAATTCGCCTTGCCCTGAAAGATTAAAATGAGATAGAAAGTGATGAATGTAGCATTGCCAATTTTATGAAAGCTTCTTTAGTCTGCGCTCAAACAGAGTGCAGCGCATTTGCACAAGAGACGCAAGGCTTTTTCCTCCTTATCCTAGTCCTTACAGTTTCTGCAACATCTTCGGAAAGGCATGTCGAGTTTTTCTGCGTGCTTCCTTATTAGACAGTGCCCGGTTAGAGCCCCATAATGCTAGATATATCCTCTCTTCTAAGAGAGTATACCCATCTAGAGCCTATGCAGATTTGAATGAATTTTATAGCAATAAAGTAGAAGTTTCAAGTAGCTACGAATTGTCGTTGACTTTTGGAATTTTTTTTCACGCAGTCTCATCCATACAAAAAAAATTTGTCGAAAATACTTTATATGGAAAAAAAATGCAAAACACCTTTACCAAGAAGCTTCCAAAAATCAAAGCGATTTTTGACTAACTCTAAACTTGCATTTTTTATACTAGAATTTAATGGGGTACAAATTTGCATACTCAAGAAAATTCGAAAAAATCTGATTAAAAAGTTGAAAATTTGCATGAAAATTTATGGAATTTTCGCGAGTGCTGCATAAAGTTTAGAAGTTATATTTTTATGTTTTTTGTTGTAGAATGGACATGTTTTTATAAAAAAGTAGCGGAGAAATATTAGAATAGAAATTGGTGCACATATTATGAATAATTTGCTGTGCCAAAACTTTTTGCCGGCAGTGTATGAATTTTTAGTTTTCCTTGAGAGCTGCCGGCAGACCTTTAGTCATGAATCATCTTCTACACTGAAAAAATGTCCTAATGGTACGCTGCAAAAAAACTATGCAAAAAATTTGAAAATTTCTTACAGTTCCTGATATAACCCGCTTCAACATTGGGCTCGAATATATAAATATATTACATTAGGCATAAGCTAATTGGAATAATAAGCAACGACGAACAGTCAAAGCCTAAAAAATATTCCAGCATTTGATTTCCCGGCAGGGCATTCACTGCGCACCAACAACACAAACAAACATAGAAAATCAAACGAACGAAACTGCGCTGCTAGTTCTTTTTTGTACCATTTCGAATTGTGTGTTAGGCCAAGAAGCTTTGCACAGCCAACTGGCGATGCGTTGTGCGGCTTAGTCGGCTGTTCGCCTGGTCCAGTCAGCATGTATCTAACAAAACTTCCAAACTGGTCTGGTTTGTCTCTATCTATGGTTTTTCCTCTTCTTAAGGCTTTTTTTAAGCACAGCTTTGTTTGTGTGCTAGAGATACATATGTACTTAGATGCTTGCAAGCCGTTTTGTTATTTTAAGATTCAAGTATTGGTAGACAAATGAAGGCATACATATGTACATACACATGTAAATATGTATGTATTAGAACACAAAGCTGATGACTTTTGTGTGCGCTATGTGTATTAGTGCATATGACTGAGTGTAATATGTTAAAGAACTTATAAAAAAATAATGCCGTCAATCTTGCGCTACTATTCTTAAAAAAAAAAAATTATAATAATCTTGTCACCGGGCCAGTTTGTGATTTTTAATAAAAATAAATAAATTAATAAATTCGTTTTGTGCTTGATTTTGTTGGCATGAGTATGCAAGTTGGCTGGCGGCGCACGACTTATGAAACATCAACTGACTCAATCGGTCGCTGGGTAATTTAATACTCAATACAATTTGAGAGCACTTAGTTGCATTTAATACAAGTTTCCTAATAGAAAAATAATTTTTCTAATATTTTAGAACCTTGAAGGGGATTATGCGCAAATTACTTGCATTTTACGCACCAGCTAGAATAATAAAATTTTGCTAGCCTTTTTTGGTCTGTATGTCTTGCCGACGACAGCCATGTCGCTTTTGATTAATTCGCAAAAACTACTAATCACAGCAAATCCCCAAAGCGTTTCAGCGGCGCTGTGCAGTGCAATGTTATTGCCACATTTAAGCCGCGCAGCCTCAACCGCAGTGTTGCAATTGCAAGTCAGAAGCTTGTCAGCGAGACCTTTACCATTGACTCACCCTGTACTTTGTTGGCTGTTGAATTGTGCGCGCGTTTTAGTTATTTGAATTTGCATTAAACAAAAACTCACTTTGTTACTTTGTGATTTTAATTCGAATACAAGCTTTGTCTCATTTTCAAACTAACTGCAGTCAGCAGCCCACAAATTTTACTGCTTTTGTCTTTATTGATGATGCGAGAGTTCAATCGGCAACATTGCTGCCAAATCGAGACCAGTTGACCAACTTGTGAAGCTGTACAAGCTGCCATGACTCGCTCAGAAAGATTAAGTACAGATACAGAAAGAGACAAACCAACAAAAAAAAAAACGTACAAACATTTGACCTACATCAAGTTTTTCTTTAGATGCTCAACAACGACTTAAGCGCGCAGCTCTACGCTTCTACTTATCTGTAGCTGCTCCCCCGCCAATTCGCTTCTACAAGACAAGCACTTTTGATAACCAAAATATGTATGTATCTGCTTTGTGTACATTTAGGCTTGGCTCTGCAGAGCTGACTGACTGACGTTGACCGAGCGTTCTGTTATTAATTGTATTCACATTTTGAATATTTCAAAAGTGTTTTAGGCACAAAAAGAGTCCATTCTCCCACAGTATTTCACCTTTAACATCAAGTATCATACTGATACATATTTATGTACATACATATAAGTTACTGCAGTAGTGTGTTTTCTAGCACAAAATGGTCAATTGATTGTAAGTACACCTACGCTGCTGCATTGCTATGATTCACACACCAGCGTACGCGTTTTTTTTTCGGTTAGTTACTACCAATACATACGCACACGAATCTGCATAAATATACAGCATGTGAGTGGTCCAATGATGCAAATGCACCTAAATGTCCAAACAACTGTGAAGGTCTTCCACGTTATTGTAGCATTAAGTGAAGTTGAAATATTTATGAACTTGTTTTGCATTTTATTTGATCATAAAAAATATATCTTAAGTGTTGGACATGTGCATATATGCATACATATCTAGGAACGCAAATATGTATTCATATAAGTGTGTATATTAGTTGGTAACTGTATGCGCGGTTCGTCGCTTGAGTCTTTTGTTTTCATCAAAGGCAAGCACAAACATATGTACATACATACATAGGTATTTTCATATCTATATCCAATGTCATAATTATAAGCGCATCACATATTGACGAATTTAACGAAGCTTGAAAGTTTTACGAAAATTTATTGATTTTGTTTTTACTATTGCACACTGTTTGAAAGTTGGATTTGTATAATTTTTATAAAAAACTTAACGAAAATGAAATACTAAAAAATCAATTGTTAAACTTTGTCAATATGTAGTGTCAATATGTAAAATTAGTCATATTTGTATGACTGGATAAAGTTTCTGAAAAGTATTTCAAATTAAGTTGTAAGGGCATAGCCAAAAAATATTATAAACTAGCAAATCAACGGCGTGCTTTACTGCGCCTTAAACGTATTTTTGTGATATTTCATTTATTTTATTATTCTAATTAAAAAACAATTTTCAAACAGGTGGCAGCCTTCCTCAAAAATATTTTCGGCAGTAAACTTTCCTAAACCTCTTCAATTTGATACCCATTTGCAATATTTTATTTATCTTATCAATTAAATTAAATTAAAAATTTTCAAACATGTGGCAACCTCCATATAAATATGTTCGTCTGTAAGCCATCTCAAACCTCTTTCTTTTGACAGCCATATTGCGGTATTTAATTTATCTTATCAATTTACTTATATTGCAATTTTAAAACATGTGGCAACTCTCTAATTATTTTCTTTCAATAATTTAAGTTAGACCTCTGGTAATACATCGGTGAAAGCTGGATTCGATTTTATGCATTAGTTTTCGAGTGCTGCGCGTACAAACATAACGACAGACAGACAGACAAAAATTCTAAAAATTTTTGATTTGGCTTCTATTGCTCTAATAAAGACGCCCCATTTTAATTTTTCATTAATATCTCTAATGTACAGATATCGGCCTATTACAATTTTATTATATATATAGATAATTAGGGGATTCACAAAACGTGTTAACCGTCATAAAATCTTAAGCTTAAAAATTGTTATGTAAAATAACGGTTAAAATGGTTTTAAGCAGGGCTAATTATATATTTTTTATCAGTTTAAAAACATTTCAGTATAGTTAGAAATCCTCTAGAATGATTTTAATCATTACTTTACATAACAGCTTAAGATTTTACGACGTTTAACACACCTTGTGAATCCCCTAATTGATATATAATAAACACAAAAAAAAAATGTTGTGTGTGCACTTAACCAGACATACCTACCGACATGTATTTGAACCCGCTGAATCCGAACCCGTTAAGAAAAAAAATTTAATTATTAGTTTAAAACTCATCCAAACGATAAGGTTCTATATTCTTTTAGCAACTGTCTTTCAGAAAAACACAAATGTATTTCAGAAATGGCTAAATGAATTTCAGAAAAGCACAAATGTATTTTAGAAAAAAAAAAAAAATGTACTTCCCAGTGCTTGAAATTATACCAAAGGTTCCCAAACTTATTTTTCTCGTAGGCGCCTTTCAAAACTTTACTGGTTTCGGTGGACCCCTTGATGCTCATTTCTAACATATTCCCAAAGCTCATCAAAAAATGTCAAGATTAAATGTAACGATGTAATTTTGCATCGCGGGTGAGTTCCAAAACTAAATTCGAAGTGGCAAAAATAAAAATAAAATATTGTCTTGTGTTCTATTTATTAAAATAATGTGATTACACACTTGCCAGTTTCAAAAAAACAGAGCTCGTAAAGCCATGAAAGAACTATCTCGCTCTGAGGAGTTATATTTTTTAAGGACACTAAATAAACTCCTCACATGTTCGGCTCACTCGTGAATTTGCATGTGATGTATTTGTCAAATATTTTGTTTGTGTTGATGGCATCATTTTTATTTTTATCGCTCCGGGTTTTAAAGTGATGCGAAAAATATTCGTCACTCGCTTTATTAAAACACAAAACTTGAAACAACACAACTGTAAAGCTTTTTACGCCAAACTTCAAATTAATTCGGAAATTGACAAAAAAGAAAAGACCGAATCTGGATAAATCGAGGAAAAACAAACAAGCAAGCAAGAAGCTCAAGAAGTGATCCACCGTCTCATCCTCTACAAAGCAGGACGGGCAAATGGACTTGTCATTTACACCTATCACATTCAGGTGTCCGACAAGTTGTCTGCAGTGTCGTCTGCTCAGTGAGAGCAAAAAACTAGAAAGACCTTCTGAGATTGAAGGCAACATGAGTTTTGCCCACCTACATCCACTCGGTGGCTCCCAGTCATTGCTGAGCGAAGTATCCACCCAGTTTCTGATGGTGGCTTCGATGGTCGAAATGGGGAGTGATATAACTGGTTGCGGATCGAGGAATGCCTGGTCTAAGCCAACTGTGGCCAAAGGGTCAGATGTCTCATTTCCAGGCACCCCCGAGTTGTCCGGCACCCAGACTGAAACAAGCTCGTTATCTTCACCAACATAACTTAGTCGAGACTTCCATTGCCGAACTAGTTTGGAAGTACTTACATAGATAGAGGGCTGGCCAATGCCTTAAGTGCAGCTTGGCTGTATCTGTAGACACCTACAATCCTTCCCCTCCACCTATTTTCCACCACGTAGTCTATGGCTTTGGGGATTGCAAATACGTCAGCCTGGAAGACCGAAGCATATCCCCCAAGAGAAAAAGTGAAGCTTATCCCCATTAACTTCGAAAAATACTCCAGATCCTGACCCTGAGCCAGTTTTGGAGCCATCACTGAAGACTTGACAATGTACGAGTGCGGGCTCAGTGCTGGTATTAAACCAGCATTCCCCCTCAGGCAACTCTCTCTCTCTCTCGGGAATCTCTTCAACAAAGATAATGGTGGCGTACTATCCTATAGCATTGAAAAGACACAAGTGCTCAAATATCTGCTGCCGGCAATCGCCTCACTAAGTGTTATACCAACATCCGTTTCTTTTTAGTATGCACGTGGCCTTTGATGACACGTATGAAGAGCACTATGCATCACTAAAAAAAAATAATTAAAGGTAAATCCATAGGCTATCAATCAACCATTTTGGTGCTTTACTATCGAAACCAGATAAATCTTCGTGGACCCCCATATTTTTTTCACGCCAACATAGACTCCTGTCGAGTCTCCCGTAAACCCGTGTGGGTCCACCTGTACCACTTTGGGTATCACTGGATTATATAATATTTCTTGTTATTACGTAAGGGAAATATGGCTACATATGGCGGTACAGTAAAAACTTTTTAAGTACCAATTTTGTAATTTCTATTGACAGAGATTCTATGAAAATTAAATATGTGGCATCACTATTCAAATACGTTTGTATTAAAACTCTCCCAAACAGCTGTGGTTAGATATATTATGGGTATTCATTCGCTCTTTTGAGTATTAACTTGTTGTAACTTATGTAAGTGTAAATGGTTGAGCGTGTGATTGTTGTTGCAAGTGTATTTATTGTACCACTTGCAACAACAAATCATATGCTCATTCAGTTACACTTACGCATGATACAATGAATACACAAGAGAGCGGATGACCTTATTATTGTTATATTTCATTTAACTCACAGCTATGTGCAATTGTATATTTATTTAACAATACATATATAGGAAGCTGGCAACCCGGTTTAAAAATATTTTAATTTTAATTTTGAAATATTTTAAAATAACTACTCTTTTTTGATTCTCTGTAGTAATACGCAGTCCGGAATATTTGTATGCCAGCATAAGGATAATAAGTACTTTACAAAAACTAACTTTTATTAATCTGTAGCTTGGCAAAACTATTGCGGATCAGTTGATATGGCCAATATACATACATACATATATGAACTTTTGTATACGCAGAAAAATATAAAAACCGATAATTTTTTTTTACTGCTATTTATTATTATTATTAAAAATATTTAAATAAAAAAAAAACTGAATCGCTCCCAATATCTCTAGTGCACCTCTTACAGAGTTAATAGCAATAATATCTTGCATTTATCAATTTTATATCAATCATGCTGCGAAAGCTTGAATAGAATCAATCAACATTTTTTATATTTTACGCAGCGCATTACATTTTTGATTCGTTTTCATTTCTTTCTTAATTTATAGTTTTCATTCCACAAAATTTGTTTAACTTTGTTTTATTCACCTCTTTGCAAATATTTTCATATCATTTGATTCATAATGTTTTTTTTTTTTTAGATTTTCTTCTTTTAACTTCAATTCTTTTTCAATGTATTCTACAAGTATTTACAGTTGCTTTGAGTTAACTGTTGCTTGCTTTTAATATCCGCTATGCCATTGAATGTTATCTTATTGACATTTTCTTGCACACCACAAATGCCGTCCGTCGATCTAAATGCTTTGATGTGGCATAAAGAATGTTAAGAACATTTTTTTCTCCTTTTTGATGACTGCTTGCAAGACATTTTGAAGAGGAAGTTCGAGAAAGAGACAAAAAACGCAGGCTATATTTTTTTTGACCCGTTATCATTTTTCAAACTCACATTCAACGTAATTGATGATATTCCAAAAGCTCTAATTTTTGACCATTCTCTTTAGAGTCATTTAATTTTGTTTTTTTTTAAATACTTTTTTTAGTGTTTTTGCTGGAGTGTTATTTCACCTAATGGATTCTTACAAAGTCACTGCTTTCATACAAGTTATTGCCTGTTCATATATTGTATGTATGTACATAGACAAAGAAATGCACCGTTGCACGTTTGCATCATTTGTGGTCCATTAATTTGGCGAGAATCAAAAGATGTTAGTTACGCTCGCCTGGAGCTCATTGCTTTGTGCTTCGCACTTCCCCCCGTTTGCCCTCACTGCGAGCTCACATTTTCTTTATGCAGTGATAATGACTTTTGAAAAACACTTTTAGTAATAAAAAAGTGTTCGTGTGCATTACGTATGGCACCGCTATTTAGTTGTGAAACCAAAGCCATTATAATGCTAGCGCATTCTAAGCAACATATGTATGTATGCACATTTGAACATACATCGTCATCTGAAATGCAAAAGGCCGTAACTACAAAAAATTTTAAACTCAATTTTTTATTGATTATAATGAATTTCATCGAATTACAAGTCCCCACATAGTTTTATGAAAAAAAAAATAATTTAGTTGTGGCTTTTTGCATTTGAGGTGACTAAATAAACATACTATGTATGTACTTACATAAAAAATATATTCGTGAGATCATTATCTACATGCGCTCATTACAAATCATTTTTGTTTTCTGCGAAGCGAGGCGAGGCGTGGTGTCAAAGATTCGTAGGTAATCATCAAAATAATTAAAAAATTTAAATTACAATAATACGCAGTTATTGCTTATGATTGCAAAGGTGGCAATTAAAGTGATAGCGTGGTGAATTTTTCAATTTTTCTTAATGAAGTTCGAAAGCAATTTTCTGTGATTTCTGATTAGTTGTTAATTCGTGATATTGAATTTCAAAGCTATTGTGGCTTATGAAAGCGCTCAACTATGCATAAAGTATATTTAATTACATACATACATACACACATACATACAAACACACTCATCAACTGTTGCATATGCACATTAGGGTGTATCACTCTCCCAACAAAAAAAAAATTCGGTACGGTTTTTTCATCGAAAATATGCAAACTATTATAATTTAGGACTTGCGCCAAATATTTTGCTAAAATGTTAAAAATTTTTATGAGTTGGAGCTATTTGAAAATAACTCCAAAAAATCGTTGTTTTTTATACCTTTCATGAGCATGAAATGGTATTATAACTTTGGTCCGATGTTTGTAAGTACCAGAACAAAAAGAGATAGACCCATTAAAATGTATACTTATATGATCAGAACGTCGAGCTGAGTTGATTTAGCCATGTCCGTCTGTCCGTCTGTCCGTCTGTTTGTATGCAATCTAGTCTCTCAGTTTTCGAGATATCCGTATCAAATTTGGTAGGTGGGTGTATTTTTATAATGTATTAATCATTTGTCGGAACCGGCAGAATCGGACCACTATAACATATAGCTCCCATACAACTGATTGTTCAGATATGAGATTTTTCGTTATAACTTCTCCATTTATGCAGCTACGAACATGAAATTTTGCAGTACTTGCACCCATTATCAACAGAATACTTACAGTGAAAATTACAAAGATCGGGTCACTATAACCTATAGCTCCCATACAACTGATTGTTCAGATATAAAATTTTTCGTTATAACTCCTCCATTTATATAGCTAGGAACATCAAATTCCGCACTATTTTCAATAATTATCAACAGAAAACTTACAGTGAAAATTAAAAAGATCGGGTAACTATAACCTATAGCACCCATACAACTGATTGTTCAGATATGAGATTTTTCGTTATAATTCATCCATTTATGTAGCTAGGACCATGAAATTTCGCGCTGTTTTCACTCATTATCAACAGAAGACTTACAGCGAAAATAACAAAGATCGGGTCACTATAACCTGCAGACCCCATACAACTGATTGTTCAGATATGAGGTCTTTTATCATAACTCCTCCATTTATGCAGCTAGGAACATGAAACTTCGCACCATTTTCACTCATTATCAACAGAATACTTACAGTGAAAATAACAAGGATCGGATGACTACAACATATATCTTCCATACATCTGATTGTTCAGATATGGGATTTTACTGTAAAACTTCTTTATTTGAACAGCTAAAACCGATAAATTTCGTAAGATATTTTATAAATAATAATACAAAGTCTACTGAGAAAATCATCAAAATCTATGCTGTATAAGCTTTATCTCCTATAGCACTGATTGTTCAGATACCAGTTTTTGCCATATATCTCCTTTATGTAGGAAACTTAACCCAATAAATTGTGTTACCGGTTTACATACCGATCACATAGCAGTGAAAATCACTTAGATTGGTGCCATATAAAGTATATCTTCCATACCTCTGATTGTTTAGATGCGATTTTTTATATAAGTATGTAACTCCTCTATCAATGTATGCACATGTATTCAAAAGCAGTAATCTGTCAAAGTAAAATTTGCAGATGTTCATGAAAGGTATGAAGCCTTCGGCATAGCCGAAGACAGCGCTGCTCTTACTTGTTTATAAATAAAATTACTTATTAAAAATATTTTTTCTAAAAACACATCTCAGATGAATAGTTGAAGCGTTAAGGGTCCGCATAAAAATTTAAAAAAATTGTTTCAACGGAATCAGTATAATGAGATATTCAGTAGTATTTTCAATTTGATCTAGCTCACGTAAATCTTAATATTTTTACCGAAATAATTTGGCGGCAGTCTTAAAATATAACTAGTTTTATAACAACGCAACTTCTTTGGTAATGCACCCTAATGTATGTAAATACATACCACATATGTATGTGTACAATTATGTTCGTTAACATAAATATTTCAATGCACTCTGCATTACTATTTAAACGCTGACTGCTCATCGCTTGCCATTGATTTTTTTAATTATCAAATTTCTTAGTTTAATTTGCATGACGGTGCATTTTAACTTTCCCCCTTAAGTTTGCTGTGACAATCAATTGTCATTAACAATTTAGTTTGCTTTAAATTTACTTCCCAGAAAGCAAAAATTGGACTAGCCTTAAATTGAAAAATCTTGAAAATTTACCTTTTTATAAAGTCAGCGAAATGAAAAAAAAACACACATCTCCGGAAACAGGTTGTCTATTTTCATATTTAGCTACGCAGGAGAGAGGCTTAAAAGGGCGATTCGTGCATTGGTCCTTAATGAAAAATTATGCAGCGCATGTACACATCAGACAGCTAGATTTCTACGACAGGTGCAAACTATGTAAAGGAAGAACTCAGATTGTTATGGGCTAATGAAAAGAATATTTTTTTACAAAGGAAATCAGATTTCAAAATATTCTATCATACAAAAATTTCAAATTTTCGATTCATACGAAATCCAGAATATGCCTCATTATTAACTGAATGTTAAAAAAAATCTTCATTCTATTGTGACTTGACTAAAAAATGGAAGCCTTGAATTCGAAAATATTCCACTACGTACATATTATTTCGCAAGAGTAAATGTTTCCTCTGTTTTCGTTTAAAAAGTGTTTAAAGATCAACACATCAAACTAATTTTTTCATTTCTTTTTTAATCTCACCAATTTTATCAACTTTAGTTCGTTGGGTTAATGCAATTTCAATTCGTTTGTATAGAAAATATTTATTGTTCGTGGTGTATACGATAGGTTATGCACATACATACATGCATAAGTAAAATAGGTAGTAGGCGCGAGCAAATTAAAAAAAAAAAACTTGCATACGTGGACACATCTTTTTTTTTTTTTGTTTTGATTATTGTCTGCTTTGAATGAAATGTCGCACAATTTACGTGACTTCGATTTGCTGACATAGTTAAATTCCCTTTCTTGGTGCATTGAATTCGCATAATAATTATGTATGTACATACAATGCATGCAACTGTTGACAAAGCATAGATAATAAAAACATTACACTGTAAGAAAAGAAATGAGCAGGCAATTATAAAGAAGATTAACACAAAAGAGCTGTTTTGGTGTTGGTTGATTATTCCGATAAAAACATTTACTTGGGGTATTCACTTTTTCTCCGTGCAAATGTAATATACTTCCACTTTTTAATATAGATTTTTTTTGCGAATTTTCACAAAGTACACACAAGATCGGGAGAAGACTGATGTGGAGCAAAGCTGTATTAAAATGTATTTAAAGAGCGTTAGAATGGAATGGATAGTTGTGTAAATTTCCTCTACAACCGCGCACTAGTAAGGCACTAGTGAATTCACTTGCTATCGGTAGGCACCACAATGGAATTCACAAACGAATTTTGTATTAGGATGTTATTAGCAGTCATCAATTAACACCTAGTAGATTACCATTCACCAGCTAATGTTCAATACGACGCACCAGTGAGGAACTTATGAATTTAACAGACCTGCCAGATTATCAGTAATACTGTTCACCACCTTTTAGGCGTCCCTAGAATGCATCGGTCTAGCGAATTCACCAACTATCTTTCACGAGTAAAATCACCGAACCTACTAAAGAGTTTGTCTGTACTTAAGGCATGGGCACTGATTCTGGAGGCTTGCTCAGAACCATAAGCAGAGCAAGTGTTTGCAAAGGATGTAAGTGTTCGAACAAACAGGAAGCGAGGCCGAGCCCAGCGAAGCCGTTCCAAGTGGAGCGAAACTTTCAAATTGCAAGCCTTTTCAGAAGCGTTTCGGAGCTGAAAGTAAAGCATTTTTCTTGATTTTGAGTCTTCTATTACTTATACCAGGACCAACCTCTGGTGGGCCAACGACACAAGTGGTGTTCATTGGCAAAGCAGTATCAGCCATGTCTTCGAAATGACGTGCTGCCAAAACTTCGTCTGCATTGCGACCTGCTAAAAATATCTGCTCTACATGTAGGGGATTGGGTACCGCCCATCTTTTAGTAATACCATTTATACCAAAAACCCAATACAGTTGATTCTTAATGAAGTCAAAAAAAAAAGCAAACGGCTACCTAATGCCTCTTTTGTTTATGTAAAATTTTGAACAAAAATACAAAATCAGGTGCGTGTGCACGATTTCCTTCTCGGTATATAAATATTTTGGCTGACATGCATATGGTTTGCATAATACATATACATAGGTACATATATACAGATAAGATATGCCTATTTATAGCCAAAAGTACAATGGAAAAAAATTAAATGAAAATAAAGCGCGCCATTAAAAAGGGCGTGAGCCGAATTAAAAAACAAAAGTTGCGGCAATATCCGCGCCAGTGTTCATTTAGGTATATTTAGGTAAAAATAATTAAAATATCCACATTAGTATGTATTTATAAATACATATGTATATGGGGCGTTCCATTCCAAAATGGACGCGGTTCACACTTCATGTTTTTGATTTGTCTAAAATTTTTAGGGTTGATAGATAAACATGAATAATAATTAAATATGAATTTGAGCTTAATTAATATATTTTTAAAATTTGTAGAGCACAAAAACAAATCAATCTTATAGTTTCCCAAATATCTCGAGAACGGGGCGAGAAAAAATTAAAAAAAATCACACATTGTTTTTGTGCTGGGAACTTTTAAAAAATGTATTGATCAAGCTCAAATTTCATACTTATTTGTTATTTATGTTTATCCACCAACCCAAAAAATTTGAAACAAATCAAACACATGAAGTGTGAACCCAGTCCATTTTGGTATGGAACGCCCCCTATGTACTTCACTGCACGTGTGTACTTTTAGGCCAAAAATGCAATATGTAAATAATATGTACTTATATTTTGGTTTAAATGCAATATGTATGCATGTCTTTATAAATGTTCATATGTAAGATGACTTTCCAAGTGATAATATAAATAAAATGCGTCTGCGCATGCGCCGCCGTTAGTTATAGTATTTTTGTACAACACCGTGTAGACAAATTTAACAATTATAACTACAACTACACATACATATTTACATACTTATAACAACAAGACAAAAGGTAGCCAAGTCAAAGAGTCTCGATTATGCTCAAAGTCCGCATCAGCGCCAGATTGCGAGCATATACAGTGAGCGTCAAAAATATGCATACCCTGATGTTTTGACGATTTTATCTATTTATAATTTTCATACCACATTTTGCTTAATTTCTTTTAGAAATATAATTCATATAATTTCTTATAGAAATTTAATTCATCAGGAAAAACCAAAAAAATTACTTTTTTTAATCCATTCAGAAAAAAATTCTCAAAAATCAACAGTATTTTTTAATGACTAAAAGATACTAAAATTTAATGTGCCACAAAACTGCATTTTTCTGGGAAAGTGAATTGAAAAATTTAAGATCTCGATTAAAATTGAATTGACTCTAAAAATCGAATTGAAAATTTTATGTGATAATTTTATAAATTATTGTGGTTTTAGCTATTGAATGAACTATATTTTTGTAAAAAAAAAAATAGGAAAAATTTGGTATAGGAAATATAACACCCCCAAAACTTCAGGATATGCATACTTTTCACGTTGACTGTATATGTGTGTTGCTTTTCAGCGCTTGTGCCATGATACGCTACGCATTTCTTTGTTTTATTATTGCCTTAATGACCATTCTCGTTAATGTGGCCCATGTTTTCGCTATTCCAATGAAAGTTAACAACACGAAAACACGCGCACTGATGACAGCGACATGTATGTAGCTTGGCGTACCCACTGAGTCGAAGAAGAAGAAGAAAAAAAAGCAAAATAACATAATCCAAAGATAACCCTTACAAATTCGGCAAAAAAAAAAGAAAAGATAAATCAGAAAATTATTTTTCATCAAAAAGTTTAAATTTGAAAAAACAAAACACACCTTAAAATTGAGTGTGAACACCTACAATCAGGCGGTGTGCTCTGGCGCTTTCTACAACTCAGTAACACACGAGTGCATACATGTTTGTCTGCTTTAAGAGCAACACCATTGCCAGTGATGACAAGATCTCTGTCGTCAATGTTGTGTTCGACAATTTCTAACCCATAGCCCCATAAATACATATCTACACACATATCTGTGCGCATGCCTACATAGACACAAAATAGCCGCCGTTTCGAGATAAAAAAAATTTGAGTACGCATGTTTTGTTATTTTTTACAGCCTTTTGAGTACGAAAAAATGACGCAGTGAGTGCTTCGCTGATGGTCAAAAGCAAGCCGCCAGACGATTGCTCTAATCACAAGCGTAAACGGTAGCTCATTAACGAACGCCCACTTTGGGCAAACAGGCTTTTTTTACAAATGAAATTACACTTATGCCCAGCGGTGAATTAGACTATACTTTCTCCGATTACAGACACCGAGGAACCAGCAGTGGAGACTTAAGAGCCAAAATCGGTACGATTATTTTCTGCAGCATTGCAGTACTTATGGTAGGGTGCTCTCAACGAGAAAGTGAATATAGGGAAAATGTGCGAAGAACAACGATTAGCCTCTGAGTTAATAACAGGAGCCATGTAAACGACAGCCTCAAAGGCGCTCTTCACACTGTTGAATTTTCTTCCAACTGCGCTTCATGGTAAAGCGTTGCATGAAATAATACCATTGGACTGGTCTCAACCCCTTTATCATGATCTTAATATTTTTCGTAATCCCAATCTTGATCTTAAGCTCAATCTTAATCTTAACCTTAATCTTAATCTAAATATTAATCTTCATCTAATTCGCAATCTTAGTCATTAATCTTAATCTTAATCGTAATGTTAATCTTGATCTTAATCTTCATATAAATCTGAATCCCTAAGTAAATCTCAATCGTAATCCAAATCTTAATCCTAATCTCAATTTTGGTCTTCATCTTAATCGTGCCCAACCACCCTATCTTCCCTTCCTCTGCCACTTTTTCGTTTCATTAGCGTTTAGAATTAGAGCTCAACGATCGTGTCGCATTTTCTTGCATCGATGATTGCATCTGCACCCAACCGACCGAAAAGAAGTTTCAGTTAAAAAAAAATTACTACTACAATTAAATTTTTTTAATTCTAGAAATTAACTGAAGTCTGATCAAGTAAATGACGATGGCTCCAGCCAAATAAAAAAATTTTTAGGAGACTTTTCGAGATACTATGAAATCATTCAGATTCAATGATGCATTTAAATCTTATCTTAGCTTTGAAAAGGGGCCAGAAAGCATATCGATTGGTCTTGGATAGACCATTAAAAAGTCTATAGTGCACTAAAAATTATTCCTTTTCGCTGTAAAACTTGTATTCGGTATTCTCTGCTTCTAACTGATTGATTTTGAATAACAATATATATTATATACTTCATTTTCACTTTGGACTAGTCATCGGCCCTACACCTTGTATCCATTAGACCGATAATTTTGTATTTTATTGTAATTTTTCGGGCATTTCAAAAACTTTTTAATAAACGTTCGAGAATATTTCTGATTTTTTCAGAACTATTTGAATTATTTTTGTATTTATTCACGCATTTTTTTAAATTGGTTCGGGGCCTTTCGAAATTTTTTTTGTGATTTTTCGTGTATTATCTCTGATGAAACTTGCGAGATTCTATGAGAACTTCCAGTTCGAACGATACATTTAACTCCTAACTTAGCTCTAGAAAAAGTCTAAACAATAGATCTACTATTCTTGCATAGACTACTAAAAGTCTATAGTGCCTTTGAAAAACTTCCTATTCGCTATAAAATTTTGTACCCTTTATTGTCTCTGCTTCTAACTGATTGATTTTCGTATTGAACTAGTAATGGTTCTGTCAACGTATATCCAATTGGTTTAGAAGTCACTGTTGTCTCCTTTCAGCTCTATTAGTTTAAAACCGGTCACGTGCTTCAATTCTAAGTACATTTCCATTTTATTAGTTTACAAACATCCAAGTAGTATCTAAACAGAATAGGACTAGTCCTTTCATGATATTAGTCCAATTTTGACTACAACTGGTGAACATAACCGTCAAAATTGACTACTTTTTCGGCATTGTAACACATGCAAGCAAACCAGTTCCTACATACATATGTACGTACTTACATAAATATTTATTAAAACTATCTATTGCTGCGTGTCTGCATGTTGTTTAGATTTGTACACTCAACTCAACCGGCCGCTTTGCCATTAAATCTCAATTGCATTTTCACTTTCTGTTCATTTTCCATTTTATTTGTCAAATGTGTGTTGGCGTGCTTATAATGAGAATAAAAATTACGATAAAAGCTATAATAACAAGACGTTATTAGGATAGACAAATTTCATTTTTTTTGCCACATTTTGTTGAAATATTTTTGACCTAGATTAGTAACACCTACGAGCATATACATATATTTATTTACGCACTTGAATACGTATAAATACAATGAGGCAATTTGAAATAAAATCGAGAGTAGTTTCGGTATATAATTTGAGAAGTTATGAATGAAAACATAATGTATGTACTTTAATTAGCTTTGTATAATTTAGACGACTATAGCACCCAACTTTTTACTAGCGTAAAATTTTCCTCGATACATATACGAAAAGCTTGAATAATATCTCTCAAGAAATTGTTTTAAAACCCCTTCCCCAGATGCAAAAGGTTGAACTCGTAAGATTGTATCTAAGTATATTAGGAGAAGAATCAAATTTGCAGAAATTGTAGGCATGTTTTTTTGCAAGATACCACATTATAAATCCTCTGCCTCTTGCACCAAAACAAAACTTGGGAATTTGAAGCGTATCGGCAGCTAAGTCATAGCTCAAGTTGAAGTCATTGCTTGCTGGCATCTGCACAGCATTCGATATTCTGAACGAACTCTTACTAAAACAAACTTATATGTACAGTCACATTAAATGGACATAACTCAAAAAAATAAAAATTCATCTTTACACATTCATGTTTCTGGCATGCGGTGGACGATATGTACTTGCCGATTTGTTTTACAAAAATTATTTAGAAACCAGACGTCTCGGCTGCTCAACAGACCAGTTAATCGTTTTTGCAATTATTTCACATTGATTCTCTAAAACAAATTTTCGATGTATGCTTAAGATGCATAAACCGAAAGGTAAATTTTATAAGAAATTAAATTGATAATTTATTTAGCCCCCGCAATTCGGGTGAATATTTAGCTCAAAATTTATTTAAAGAACTTCGTGAAAGGCAACAATTAATTTAATTTAATTTTTAGGAACTTATTTAACTTTTCTTTTTATTTTTTACTATTAGTTTAATTTTCTATTAATTTTTAGATTTTATAATTTAAAAAATAAAAAATATTTTTTTTTCAATTAAATACAGTTTTTATAAACTTATTATATTTGCTCTTTTTTTAATAGAACTTAGATTTATTTTTTTAACAATTTTTTTTTTTAATTCTTTTATTTTGTTTAAAAAATAAAAATATTTTTTTGGTTAATTTTTGTTTTTAATTTGTAAGTAGGTACTTTTTTTCCTTTTCTAATTTAATTTAAAGATTTTATTGTTTTGAAAAGAAAAAGGTATTATTTTTGTATTTCATATAATTTCTAGAAATATTTTTATTTATTTTTGCTTTATTAGTTTTATTTTTATTTTTTAAATTTATTTTTATTTTTATTTTTATTTTTTTTTTAAGAAAATCTTCTATATTTTTTTAACTTAAGAAAAACTTATTCTAAAGGCATAACGCTAAGGCTCCGTGCACATTATAGCGATACGGCACGCGGTACCAAATGCGGTGTGATAGCAAACCGTATCGCTTGGCTGACACGCAAGCGATATATGTGTACTTATGTCGCGGCAGTGTCCCTGTCATGCAAGTGAGTACAGTTTTCATCGCTTCCTACCGATTCCCACGTACTCAGCATGTCGATGTCACTTTTATATCGTATCGCTTATCGTATCTCCTATCGCATCGTGTATCGTATCGCTCTAATGTGCACCGTGCCTAAGGCCTCCTCATTAGCAGATCTTTCAATAAGTCTTTCGAAAGACAGTAAAGAGCTTTCAAGATACATAGTTGCCAGAATTGACAATTGTCTTTCGAAAGACTGTGGTGAGTTGAGACACATTTGCCACAATTGGCCTGTTAGTTCGGGTTAAAGTCCCACACTGACGAGTACAAGCTTTCGATGATTCCTTCTCGTAACAAAAATAAAATAAAATAAACATCCCATCTACTTCTTCTTCCCATATGTCCATCAAAGTGCAATACATTAAACGAAGTAGCATTAAGAAATATTTACAGCCCATACTATTTCTTCTGCTTTCTCTCCATCATTGCGCTCCACCATTGCGGAGCACATGTCAGCCATTGCGATATTTCGCTGGGAGTGAATGTCGCTGCAAATGTGAAAATATGTTGATGCATTCACATATTCATACATATGTATGTATGTATGCTTGCAAGCACATCTAACTATTAGTACATTCATCCATATGAATGAATGCACCTTTTTCTTGTACTTGCAGCGAGTTCATACCGTTGCTCCTATTTAGTGCAGCAGCAGCACCAGCAGCACTGGTGCAAAAAAGGAGAGTTTGTTTGACGCGCCGCTTTGTTGCGCATGCGCTTCGGTTGCAATTCATAGTAAAAGTCATGAATTTGTACATACATACATACATATGTAAGTAAGTATATATGTATGTGCTTTGCTTGCTGACTTACCAACAACATAAATGAAAAGTAATTGAATGATGAAAAGTGCAATTTCTTTCTTGCAACTACATACTTTTTTCTTTGTGCAATTTGACTTGTGTTGTGTTGTATTGCATTGCTCGCTTTTTGTTTTACTATTTCACTTTTAATATAGCCACGGCACGTTCTCTTTTCTACACTATTTACTGCATTCTTTATGCATTTTTCCTTACAATTCTTTTTTAATGCTATTTACTTGTCTACATACATACATATTTAGTATGTACTTAAGTGAGGAAATAAAACAAAAATAAATAAAAAGAAAAATAAATAATAAGTAAACTGCATACAATAGCGCATCGATGAAATTCCTTTCTTTTTCATCTCGTCAACTTCTTGTTTGCAGCTCATCCGCTTCGTCGCGCAACCTCGCGCTGCCATTGTCATTGTCAATGGCACTGATTTAAATTCTGCATTTCGATTTTCCTGATTTTCTCTTTGTGTTGTGTGTAAATGACATTGGTGTTTGTAGGCAAGTGGAATTAATTATTCATCAGCGCGAGATGTTAACTCGCGCGCATTTCATTTTTTCCGCGCCGCTTGAGCGCTGCATTTACCTGATTACTCGTATTTGCTGTTTTCTGTTAAATGGATTCCCGGTGCATACGAGAAATCTATTGAAGCCCTTGTCGTAGGAAATTAATTTAGTAGAGCTATTGACTTACATGCATATTGGAATATTTACTCTGGAAACGTAAACTCTTAAACGGAACTTTAGCGCTCGAAGCTTGGTAAGCATCGGCTGAGGTACTTGTAATATGCGTACAAAATTTTTTTAAACGAAAATATTCTTCAAATATTCAGAATAAAGTCATCAGGTTGGATATACTTACATATGTACTCAAATATACACAAACGACGCCCTGCTTCAGTGTAAGAGCTTTTTTCAAGGATACGACAACTCAGCACAGGTTTTGCGTCATCCTGAAAGTGCTTGAGAAATATCTGCTCATACATTGAATTATAAACGCAGGCCTTGAAGACTCCTCTCTTACGAAAGCCGATGTCCTTTGCCGATTTCTAATTGCAGGCTCTGTAGACTGGCTATATCAACTAGGGGAAATCATTTTGAACACATCATGTGCTCGTTTGATTTCCTATAGAGTATTTGGTACGTCCATTGTTAGTAAGTCGCCCACAAGAATGCCGTCCATGGCTCGTGCGATAGCTCCTTCCTTTTGTGTTCTAGGCACCAATGTACAAGAAAGTGTTACCAAAAACTGCTTTCATGCGGAAAGACATCATTTTGTTCGCGTTGCTCCCACGGTCGTAGTGCACAAGTGAGCGAAGCACTGGCGAGCCATTCCAGAGCTCCGAGGTTCGAACCCGCGGGCAGTGGCATTTTTTTTCTCCTGTTTTAATTAAGTTTTCTTTTAATCCTTTGATTTTATTGTCTTAAAAAGAAGATTATATACTTTTTAAACTGCAATTAATTTTTAAAGACTTTTTCATGAACTTTTTTTTAATGTAATATTTTTGTTGTATTTTATTGTTTAAAATTTCTTATTTAATTTTTAAAAAATATTTTTTTTTATACTATGATTTTATCTTAAATTTTTATATTTTATTGTTTTATAAAGAATTAATTCTTAGATTTTTTTTTCGTTTTTATAAACTAATTTTTTTATGTTTTATTTAATTTTCTTCTTTATTCTGGCACGAAAATCTTTCAAAAATCAGCTTCCTTTTATGGAGAAAAGCTCTTTTGGCAGAAAGTGTTACTTTTTTTCTTTTCTAATTAATTTTTTTTATTTAGTTTTCTTTTAAACCTTAGACTTCATTATATTCAAAAAAAAATAAAACATTTTTCAAATCGCATTTAATTTTTAAAAACCTTTTTATATACATTTTTTCCTGCTTTATACATATGTTTTTTTTTCTTATTTAGTTTTCTTCAAATTTTTAGATTTTGTTGTTTAAAATTTTTTTACTGTATTTAATTTTTACAAACTTTTTTTTTTAAATCTAATTTTCTTTTAAGTTTAACATTTTAGTGTATAGAATAAATTTTTTGCTTTATTTTTTTTTTAATTTACTTTTAGCTTTTAAATTTCATTGTTTGGAAAATAGTTTTTTATAATTAATTTAACTTCAAATTTTTTTGTATACGTCCCTTATTTTTTAATTATTATTTTTTCTTTTTTTAATTTTATTTTCTTTTAATTCATAAATTTTGTTGTGTTAAAAACAGGGACGGTAATCATTAGGAGTAAAATAATTTAAATCGGAATTTAATCATTATTTAATTCCTTTTATTTTTTGTTTGTTCAAAAATAATAATTATTACTGATTTTAATTTTTTTGCTCAGCGGAAATGGTTATTATTTGATTTTTTTTTCGATTAAAATAATGATTATTCATAAAATTGAAAATGCCATACAGACGAAACCTCTGAAAAGGATACGACGGAAATCACGCTGGTATAGCTTTTGAGTTTTTTGAATGATCATCATTCCTAAGTGAACAAATAAAACTCAATAATAATTATTATCTTTCAGCGAAAAAATTAAAATCATAAAATAATCATTATTTTTGATAAAAAAAAAAATAAAAATCAAGTGATAATAATTACCTTTGAGCGAAAACTAAAATTTAAATATTAATTATTAATTATTATTTTTAATCTTTATCGGTTAAACTCAAAAACTAAAAATCGTTATAAATTATAGTAGGAGGTACGAATACAAATACGTGAGTATAGCCAAAATTGATTTACAAGTTGTACTTGCTGATTTTTTTGGTTAAAATATAAAAAAAAAAAAAATAATTATCTTTCTTCCCTGTTTAAAATGAAAAAAATATAGGTACATGTTTCTTATTAAATTTATTTTTTTTTTTAACTTATTGCTAATATACAAACAGAATAACGGCATTTTCTTTTCTACGTAAAAATTGTGCCTTCTTCGCACAAATACTAAAATACCGTCGTTTGAGATTAAGAATGAGAATGTATGTGTGAGTTTGAGTTTTGAATTTTAAAATTATATTGCTAGCAGAAATCAGACTGCCTCTCAATGGTTTTACCTTGTAATGTTTTTATCATGAATTGCCCTATAAGCTTAAATAAATCAGAATTGTAAAAATAAACTGCTTCGAACGAAAAATAAACGTTGCTATTGATTTTTAAGTAATGTATTTAAGGTAATTGTGGGGATTTTCCCAAGTTTCTTTGTTTCAACTGCTCACCTCACCATCCACGGTCAATTAACAAATATATTACCGCTAATTACGTTCTTATGGTTATAACGGCATGCCTTGTTTAAACGATAATTTTTCGTAGTTGTATTTTGTAGTTGTATGTCTACACACATAAACATTTACCAAAGTACAATACAAAGTCTGATGGCCTAAGCTATTTTCTTACAACAATATTGTAAGTTTTTTTTTTCAACGCCACTTTCCAGTGAATTATTTTGTTGTCGACCTTTACAAAAAAACCAACCGCTCCTGCTGCAAACTCTGTATGTTACGGTAATGTTCGCATTGTTGTTATTATTATTATTATTGCTGATGATGCTGTTGCAGTTGGCTGTTGTCATGCTGTGACGTTCACCACTCAGCAACTGCGAATGCGCCCTCGAACCTTTCACCGATCCAGCTGTATGGCAAAACGTTTTTAAGCCTAATTAACTTTCTTACATTTCATGGCAGACTTGAATGTTTAGCGCTCAGCGTTCAGCGTTCAGCATTCACCGTTCTTGGCCATTGTTTGTTTTTCCACTTGACCGTATTTTTTTTTTTCAACATCGCTGGCTGTGTTGCTAATACGTTGTGCACAGCCATTACCAGCAGTTATGACGATGCTCGCTGGTGGCAATGGCGGCCAATGGTGGTCGAATGAAGACTGGTGGTTGTGGCACTAACTGTTCGTCGCCGCAGCTTTCATTGTTATTATTTGACGTTTTTATTTCTACACAATTTTACCTCAAACAAACAGAATTCACGCCAGTTAGCAAGAAAGCTTGACAGCAGCTACATACATATATGAGGAAACGATAGTGGCCAAGTAATAACAACTGACGACAGCACCAACAGCATACAGCAAGCTCTGTGTGTGCAACAACAGCCCCGACAACAACAACAACAACAACAAAAGCAACATAAATAACTTCGTCAAAAACATCAACAGCAAAGAGCAATGAGCAAAGCGTTAACAACAGCCGTGAACAACAGCAACGTCAGCAGTCTTGATGGGCTCCAACTAACAAGGTGAAAAGTAGGTGAATGTTAAGGCAACAAAACAAACCACTGCAACAACAACAACAACAGTAGTTAGTAAGTTAGTATACGGCTGCAAGAAAAGTAAAGTAGTAAGCAGAAGTAGAATGCGCTGTCAGTGGAAATAAACAAGGTAAGAACAGAAGGTAAACGCACATAAATACATACACCAGCACATACATAGTTAAATACTCGTACAAATACATACTGGGAAGCAGTGTAAAATAGTAAAGAAATGACGAACGAAGTAAAACGCTGGTGAATGTGACTGGTACCACAAATCGGTGGCAGCTATATTTTGTATGAATGTGTTAGTACTCTTGCAACAGCAAATAACAATGGCAGCATAACTAAAACGACAAAGATCTTAGCACATAAACAACGAATATAAATATGATAATGAAGAATAATATTTGTGGAATCCCTACAGTGAAAAGCCAAACCACACAGTAAAAATTCTCGCAGATAAACTGGTAGAAAGAGACTAGTTCGTTAAGTGGTATTAGCGGATGCCAAAACCTATTGGTTCATCAATTTTAAACAACTGTCATTTCTGCGATGAGCAACATCTCTGTCTTCTAATTGTTAAGTCGAAACGAAAATGTATTTAATTCTAATGGAGGCCACCCCTTGGCGCACAATGGCAAAACAAGTATATTTCTGCTTCGAAAGACATAATAAAAAAAAGTTCCACTTGAACACATTTTAATGCATCATCTCACTGTGGTGCCACAACTAAGTTATAGTACTGCTAACGGGTATATTCTAATAAAAATGTCAGCTGTCCATAAACCTCAATACAAAAGGCTCTAAACTTGAAGGGAGAATCGAATAATAAGTTTTTCAGCTGCACAACTTGTGAGTATGCAGTTTTGTAGCCCATTGAATTTTTGTATAATAAAGTACAAGTTTAAGTGGCTATAAACTACTGTTGATTTTTGAAAACTTGTTTTACTGACGAATTTCGTTTAAATGTTTAAAATTTTGGTGAAAATTTGTCGAATTTTTCTAATTTTTGTAAAAACTTTGAACCCTTAATTTATATGCCGTTTGATGCAGAACGAACTATATTTCTATTAAAAATTAACGAAACAAATTTATTACGAAAAACATGGCAAATATAAAAAAAACACTGTACGGAAACATATTCTGGTTAGTGTATAAAATGACGCTTAAGAAATAGAAATTAAATTTTCGTCTATCAAAAATTCTTAAATCAGTTTGCAGCTCTCAAGAAAAATAATCCTCGTAAATTTATTTATTTATAGGAAAATTTAGAGCAAAAGCAAAGTGCTTTTTCAATCAACAAAAAAAAATGAAAAATATTTTTTGTGATTTTCTTGAGAGCTGGCCCCAAAAATTTGTTCGGAAATTTCCTCGTCCCCAAGGGAGAACCAGCATTCCGAGTCTTCGATAACACCTATTCGGTGCATTTGAAAACTTAGTTCCTTGTGGACTGTTAGATACCCGGAGCTTAGCCTGATGTCATTTCTAATTAACTGAATAACACTGGATCTATTCTAAGGGTGGCCAAAGAGCTTGGACTGTCTTTGGCCTCTACCGCCTCCCTGTACTTACTGCATTCAGAGTGTACCCACTCAGTTATTATGGTTTCCGAAGAGAAACAACTAAGATCACAGAATTTTTCCGGTCCTAAGAAGGCAGTTAAGAATCCTTCTCGCGCTTACTTCTTAACAACCTCGTTGCCATCGATCCCACTGTGGCGTAGCGCCAAGCATAGAGTTAGTGTATTTTTTTCTGCCAAAATTTTAAGCATGTTGAAGCAGTCCTTAACAAGTTTGGATTTCATTATCCTGTTTTAGAGTGCACAGATGGCTGCTTGGCTATAAGAAAAGATAACTAGAAAGGCGACCTTACAACACATTTCAAGGTTTAAATTGGCCTTTAGTCTGGAAAAAACTGGGTCATCTGCCCCAGGTGCCGGGTCCATAGCCACCTGCACCTGCTATGTCAACCAAACTCGAACCGTCCGTGTAACAATGACCGTATCTGGGATCAAGGACAAGGAGTCCGATTGCCCAATCTTAGCGATCTGCAGTTTTCACATGGAACTTTCTGGAAAGAATACCCGCGTGAAGCCTCTTTGTATTGAATCGATCGCTGCATAGTCGAAATTGCAGCTCCCTCGTGGCTGCTGTTTCTTGAATAAAATATTGAGAGGAGTCCAGCCTAGAAGCACCTCTGCTAAAACACTATTATTATTTTTCCTTTCGCAGAACATCGCCATCTTAAAAATACCAATTACTAGTGAAAAACACATAAAATACAAACTAGTAGAGGCGCAAAAAAATTGGTAGTCTTTGGGAAACTGGGGAAGGCATTGCCTCTTTTTTATTGCACGAAGGTTAGCAACTACCATGAAATTAAACCATACAGCCAAATGTAAGCGAATGCGTAATGTGAAGTCGAAGATTTAAATCTTAATCATAAAATTCGAAAGTAACAAAGCAGAAATTTCGAGAATAATGTTAAGTTACTATGAATACGTTTTCGATTGGCCACTTGTTGGATGCTTTTCCGAATTTATATATATACATATATAGATTTATAAGCGACGCATTACTTTCGTAATAAGCGCTGTACACTTACTTTACCCACTGGGTTATGTTCTCTTGTAAATACCATCTGTATGACTGCATAGAATGGTGTGAATGACAATGATGTTAATGTTGGTGTATTGCCGTTGCCGTTGGCACTGCCGTTGCCGCTGCCAACAACGCTAATGATGAATTTAATGATTCTGTTGTTGAAGTTACGGAGTGCAGGAATAAGTTGATAGACCACACTCATACATACATAAGTATGTGCAGAAGTATGTAAAAGTAGAAGCGGAACTTCTTTGCTGGGATAAAAATAAATTGAGCAGCTACATATGTATGTACGAGTATAAAAAACGCCAGACTGTAAAGGGTCAATACGCTAATTACCGCACCGGAAGCAAATGAAATGCATATTCCTGAGAAGGTGAAAGGAAAGTGGCAAAAGGTGTGCAACTAAGGTCTATGCTTTGTTAAAGTTTACGATACGAGCTTGCCGGGAAGATTGTGTGTAATCAAATACTAAAATGTGTAATTTAGTAATAAATGATTCTTGTTTTTATAATACCCGCGATTCAGTCCCCGTAGCTTACTACTTTTCAATATACTAGCAGCAGTTTTTTAAAGCTAAAAATGCAAAATCGGACTATAAATAGGGATTTTATGAATACCTTGATTCCGAACTAGCGTAGCGTATTCTGATTTCTGAACAACTCGAATCTAGCGCCATCTAGCGGATTAATTTTTCTTAAAAATATTTCCCTGAACATCTGAAGCGCACGGCTTTAATTTCCTCAGAATGGCAGTTTAAATACAGATTTTATGAATATATTGACTCTATCGCCCACAGGCGGAATCATCAGTATATGTTTTTAATTTTATCAAAATCGGATCATAAATACAGATATCCACACACGCACCACCTAGCGGATTAAAATAAAGCTTATATCCGTGCCACAGGTGTAAGGAATGCACTCAAATTTAATTGAAACTAGTTTCAAACCAAGTTTAAACCAAGAAATCGACTATATTTATATATACTAGTGTTCGCCCAGCGGTTGAAATTCAACCGATAAAATTAAGGATAGTTTATGTAAGTTGAATGAGCTAAAATAACATTAGTTGTAATGGGTTAAGTGGAGGGGAGTTTAGCTTAGTACTTGGCATAACATAACATAACCATAACATGAGAATAAATAACATAACATATGAAGCATAACACACCACAATATAACATCGCACACTCTTCAGTTGTATTTCCTTTTTATCCCTTTTTTCACCTCTATCTAAATCTTATTTATTTTGGTTAATTTTATGCCAAATGATGTTGCCTTTGATGCCACATCAAGTGATATCATGTCATGTGGTGAAATTGGGTGTGGTGAGCTGCGGTGTGGTGGAATTGGGTGTAGGAGTTACGGTGTGGTGGATTCAGGTGTGGTGAGTGAAGTTATGGTGAGAAAGTTGAGGTGTGGTGAATTTTGGTGTGGTGAGTTGAGGTGAGTTAAGGTGTGGTGAGAAAGTTGAGGTGTGGTGAATTAAGGGTGGTGGATTTAGGTGTGGTGGATTTAGGTGCGGGGGTTAAGGTGTGTCGAGTTGAGGTGTGGTGAATTTAGGTGTGGGGAGTTAAAGTGTGGTGAATTAATGTGTGGTGAGCTCAGGTGGAGTGAGTTTTTAAGTTAAGATGAGTTAAAGTTAAGGGGTTATGATCTTTATCCTTATCTTCATCTTCATCTTCATCTTCATCTTCATCTTCATCTTCATCTT
>NW_023458565.1:24789461-24790154 GCF_013731165.1 Rhagoletis pomonella
GTGTGGTGAGTTGAGGTGTGGTGAATTAAGGTGTGGTGAATTTAGGTGTGGTGAGTTGAGGTGTGGTGAGTTAAGGTGTGGTGAGAAAGGTGAGGTGTGGTGAATTACGGTGTGGTGGATTTAGGTGTGGGGGGTTAACGTGTGGTGAGTTGAGGTGTGGTGAATTAAGGTGTGGTGAATTTAGGTGTGGTGAGTTGAGGTGTGGTGAATTTAGCTGTGGCGAGTTGAGGTGTGGTGAATTTAGGTGTGGGGAGTTAAGATGTGGTGAGTTGAGGTGTGGTGAGTTAAGGTGTGGTGAGAAAGTTGAGGTGTGGTGAATTACGGTGTGGTGGATTTAGGTGTGGAGGGTTAACGTGTGGTGAGTTGAGGTGTGGTGAATTAAGGTGTGGTGAATTTAGGTGTGGTGAGTTGAGGTGTGGTGAGTTAAGGTGTGGTGAGAGAGTTGAAGTGTGGTGAATTACGGTGTGGGTGTTAAGTTGTGGTGTGTTTCATCTTCATCTTCATCTTCATCTTCATCTTCATCTTCATCTTCATCTTCATCTTCATCTTCGTCGTCTTGGTCTTCATCTTTATCTTTTCCTTTATCCTGATCTAAATATGTCCATTCTTTTCTTCATTTACATATTCACCCCCACCATTGTTATTAGGTTAGGTATTTAAATTTTCCTTCCTCTTTGTCTTTATATCTAGGTT
>NW_023458565.1:24790254-24873721 GCF_013731165.1 Rhagoletis pomonella
CCTTTATCCTGATCTAAATATGTCCATTCATTTCTTCATTTACATATCCACCCCTACCAGGTATTTAAATTTTCCTTCCTCTTTGTCTTTATATCTAGGTTTCTTTACTTTTATTTTAATTTCTGTATTTATCACTTTCTTCTTCCCCATACTCAACTTTACCTTCTTCCTTGTTTGAGTCTAATCTATTCATGAACATACATACATACATTTTATTCCTGAACTGCTGCTTAGCACGTTTCTTTAATTCGCTATCAATATTAAAGCATACATTTAGGGGGCATTTCCGCCCAACCATGTACATGTATGGCATTGGTATTGGTGTGACTTTTGAACTGATTTTATCGCTCTATTTTAAACTGATTTGAAATTTTAAAAATTGCCTGCACACCAGCATCAAAATACCTTTCTAATGATATATAATTGTTTATACCTTAGAAGTATAGTTTAGCCGTAAAAGGGGTGTAAAGGAAACATGATTGCCTATTTATATAATGATATATATATATATACAAGACGAATACTCAAGGTCTCTGTAGATCGATTCTTATCTCAAGAAAGACCTAATATCATAGTCAGGATGAGGGCATTATATCCGATTGCAGTAGCACCAAGTTTTAAAATACCTATTTAAAAAATAATAGTTTGAGGTATTGTATGCTCTTCCTAATTATTTAAGGTTATGCTAGACGTTCAGTACGTTATGTTTTAAGAACTTTAGTAAGCTTCGTGTTCTCCGCTCATCGAGCAATGGCCAGAGTGAGTACAATACAGTACATGTATACTTGTCGATTGAAGCAGCTAAAACACATCCTCAACTCGGGAAAAGAGAAACCACAGTTCGCATGTTCTTACTGCTTCCCCTAATTCTATTACAAATCCCTTTTCCACACGCTCGTCTGCTTCCCCAGTTAACGGAATACCACTCAGTTTCGGGAGCCAATGAGAATTACCTCTATGCTACCGAAGAGTTTAAAGAGATCTTTGACCTTTTCGGAGCCGTTTCGAGTTTGCTGTCACTGACCCAATGGCCTTCATAGGAGCTATCTCGATCAAGCTTGCTAGCTTAGTCACAATGTCAATTGCATATACCTCAGCCTGGAATACCTAATCTGGGATCTCGCAAAGGCTGTTTCTGAAAGAAGACACCATATCCTCTATAATATGTATTTTGGTATAATCTTAGAAGAGCAGTACCTCGTTATCGTTCAGAACGAAATTCCGTAAGTATCCCAGTCACTCTGCACATTACATGTCCGTAAGAGAAATGCCCATCTGCCTTACGTCGCTTAGGGCTCCACGTCAATTTTCCGTTTATATTTTTCTTGCAGCCGACCTGGCCAGGTCTTTAAGTAGAGATTTTAGTATCTAACCGACCATCGAAATGAACTTCACCTAGGTCAGCTGACTACGCAACGCCAGAATGAAAGTGAAGGTCCAACCAATTAGAATTATGTAAAGTATACGCAACCATTTTGGTACTAAACTTAACAAAATAAACTACTTATGCAAAAAATAAGAGCGAAATAGCTTTAAAGAAGAAGATTACCTCAAACTGGTCAAGGTTGCATGCGCCGCTCTTTTAACCACGTTTTATTATGTTTATACTTATTATAACCTCAACTTGTTACCAAATTATTCCCACAAACTTTAAAATTATTACAGTAAGACGTCATAACATAATTTTGTTTCTATCATTTTTTCTAACAACTTATTGGTTGTTGTCGCAGCCATTAGGCAGTCCCTAATTGTGAGAATAACTGAAGAGAAGGTACACATATACTTTTCCGGAGACAAGACGTGCGTATATTAGGGTGGTCCAAAAATTCATGTGAAAAAGTAAAGTCGGAATTTTAATGATCTCACCCCTAGGATACTTCTATACCGAAAAAATATACCCCTATTTTTTTTTTGAAATCAAAAAATATTTAGAGGTCGCTCAAATCCCTCAAAATTTTCCATGAATTTTATATGGGAAAAAACAACTTTTCGTAGAAATGGTACAGAATTCTTAAAAATCAATACATATTTTCTGTCGGAAAACTCTGTTCCTCTGCAGGATATTTCCAATAATAACAACCAATTTTTTATTTAACCATTTTTTTTTCAGAATGACTATAGTTTTCAGGTTCGCCAAAAACCCACAAAACCCCTTCAAACGCAATGGGGGTTCAATAAAAAATCGTTAGTATTACAAAATGGGTATATTAAAAATTGGGTATTACTATTGAAAGTCTCTTGAAGACCACCCGCCTTTTCCGATAGAAAAATATTGATTTTCCAGAACTCTATACTATTTATTTCTACCAAAAGTGTTTTTTTTTGCATATAAAATTTATAGAAAACTTTTGAGCGCTTTGAGCGACCTGAAAATATTTTTTGATTTCAAAATAAAAAAATAGATACCGAACAATCCTAGGGGGTGGGAACATTAAAACTCCGACTGTAGTCTTTTTGGATCACCCTAGTGTATATATGTACATACATATTATGTTTGTTTTTAATGCTTGCTGCTTATATGTTCGCTTTTAATGTCTTGTTACTTTTAATGCCACCTTATTAACAACACTAAAAAAAATTATGCCAAATAAACCTTGTTTCCGGCTGAGGGTTATCTAATGTTATGCACATTCCCAAAATATGTTAAATAAGCGATCTAATAACAAAATACAACTGGGCCAAAAAATTAGTTACTAATTTCAATTGGTTTGAGAAAAAAATGCGTTGAAACTGAGAGTTTTATAATGGCCTGTTGTATAAAAAATTTAATAGCAGCCGTGTTGTCGTTTTCATTAAGCCGGAAATCTGTGCCACCGCGTGCGGAAATAAACTGTCGGAAATTGTAGGTTGTAAACAAAAATACATTATGGATTTAGATATTCATTTTTCAGTTTAATTTACGGCTGCTTTGTGTTTTTTTTTTGTACGCTTGGCCCGAACCTACCACCGTGCTAACACAGAGTTGTAGATTGAAGAAAATCTTAATCTATTGTAGCGACATGCATACAATATTTGGCACTTTTATGTGCCAACGCGTTCAAATACAATACACACATATTTTTTATAACCTAAGGAAACATCCAAATTTGCAAGATGAAATATTTAACACCAATTCGTTTCACAACAAATAGGATTTAAATTGAATCATCACCCGAAAATGGCTCATTTTGAGATTGCTGACAACTTCATTAAAATACATTTTTTAATTTTGTTATTCTCATATTTTTACTTGGGTCACGTTAAAGCGAGAGGTGAATTTGTATACATATATGTACTTACTACGTAAGTCCTAAGTAGAGGGGCGCGGCCAGCAAAAAATCCAAAAATAGATACGAAAATGGAAGAAAAGTGGATGAAATGCAGATTTTGTTCCGTTTATCGATTTCATTTTCGAATACTTTGACGATACGTTTTTCAACTAAAGTGTGCTGCAGAAACGTATACACAGAAGAGTATTGAAAATGGTTGGAAACTGATATGTTTTTTAGTTTATCTGAAAATTGTCTGATTGAATTTTTGCTTCAATACGATTTTCTGCTGCACATTACAGAGACCGCACTGTCAGCAAAATTTACGTTTCTCTGCTGGCCGGGGGTGCTTCACTTCCAACTAGAATGTACTATCGAAACATTAAATCCGGTGCCAAGGCTATGCGGACAAGAGAAATGCAGCCGGTAGTGAATAATCTAATAGCCCATTTCCACCAAAATCTTAACTGTAATTAAAAGCTTAGATAAGTCACAAGAATTTTAAAATGGCTTTTTAAGCTTAGTTAACTCGTACTTAATAAGAAAAATTACACCCTTCGAATTGTAATCTCCTTTTTGAAAAGGCATAAACTGCAGTTAAGTATTGGTGCAAATAAACTATAATTCTGATAATATGGATGTATATCATGAAAATACAATCAATGTTAGCAAATAGAGCGGTAGAGTAGCCCTAGCCACGCTGAAACAGTCATTTGCAAAGCTTCAACGTCTCGACTTCCTTACGGGAGCCAAACTGGAGCTTTCATGCCTAACCATTGAGCGGGTTGAAAACTGAAACTCTACTTAGTTCCACCGTAAAGGGTTTTCGTAGAGAAATTGTGTATTTCACCCAAGAACATGAAGAAACTAGGCTCCGAGGTCCCACTTGCCCTACATCATAGAGATAATGTAAAGATGTACCGCAGACCATAGTCTTTGAGACAAACAGAAGTCCGGTGAGGAACTGAGAGTCTAATTGGCGCTCAAGTCACAGCACACATTTCATATTTCGAAATAAAAAAGTAAGCAAACAAAGTAAATGAGTTTGTCGTCCGCGGTAGCAGAGAGATCGATCCGTACCAGGGGCTTATTTTCACGACGGGTATTTTCCGTATTTTCAGTGAAAATTCGACAGTTTGGTGGGTGTTTTTTTTTTCATAAAAACATTTGACACTTCCGTTTCAACTCCATCAAAAATTCCATTAATAAATGGAAAAGTTGTCGTTGTCCGATTAAAAAATTGTCGTTGACAAAATTTTCGCCAGTAATATGAAATTTTTGTATGTATATGTAATTCATATGTAATAATTGCATTTGCACTATTTTGGTTTTCACAAATATTCAAATTCTTGAAAAGTATTGAAATGCGCACAATTACTATATGAACAAGTTTACAAAATTCTACTGTGAAAACTTTCCGTCGGAGCTATTTAGTTTTGTCGCTATTGTCGCAACAATTTTGTCAGAGTGACAATTGTCACCATCATTGTCAGACAATTGTCGACAATATTCCAATGTTGTCAACAGCATTGCCGTTATAATGCAATCATTATCATAAATATCATTTTTGGTACTTTTTTTCTTAATTTTAAAATTTGATACTTTGATACTTTTTTGTGGACAAATACCCCATTTTGATATTTTTGGCCAGCAGAAGTGAATTTTTGAAAACTATGAATAATATTATTAGTTTAAAGGCAAATATTTTTTTATCGTTATTTAAAGTCTTAAAATTTTATATGTAGATATTTATAAGTTTGATTTGGTAACTAAGGGAAATGCAACCGGGAATTTCTTTGTACACGCCGCTGTTATCAAGGCCCCTAAACCACACAAAAACATTGCCCAATATCGGGCTTGCGACGGTCGTTTGTGGGGTTGTTTGTACTAAATTGCACAGTTATTGCGCTAAAATCAAAATCATTTTGATATTATTCCCATGCTTGTGGTATTGTACAATAATTTGTGTTGGCAATGGCGACAACTGAATAATTTTAGTCTATTTTTGATTTTGGTGTCCAGATCGTGCTGTCAAATATGGATAAAAAATAATTTTTTTTTAATATTCTTTTTTTTCCACAATATTGACTTGTACAAGTCGCGGGTTGCGCAATGATCATGTGTGGTTTAGAGGCCCTATAAGTATGTTTTTCGTTATACAAGTAAGCATGCAGGTTCTCTGTTTTTTGTTAAAGCAAGTAATAAATTTTTTTTTTATAACTACGGATTTAATTATAAAATTTTATTTATTTATTTTTCAAATAAAAGTTCAAAAAATAACAGTTGTGTTTGCTTTTGACACTTTTTCTGCTTGGCAACTGATACTTATTTTTTCAATCTCGCGGCAACGCTGATTGTCACTGTCGCTTTCCAAAAATTGTCACAGTTGCCTACAGACATCTATGAAACAGAAAAAATATCGCCGACGATTCTGGCTCTAAATTTTCCCGGGAAAATCGACAATTGTCGCACCTGTCACTTTTACGAAATAGGCCCCAGGGCGAATTTCCAAAAATTTGTTATTTTTTATAAAATTTTCTTGATTTCTTTATACATTTTGTTTTACTTTATATTATTTTCTTTTATGTTGTTTCAATTATAATTGAATAAATAATTAATCTAATTTTTTAGAACTTAATTTTATTAAAATATTCAAAATACACAAATTTAATGATTGAAGGAACTAAAAAATATATAAAACAAATTATGCTGACCCTGCGATTCGAACTCGCGACCTCGCGGCTCGCTTGATCCACAATATTAGATATTGTCTCTCAGGGTACCATTTTGGTCGGATCCACTGCGTCATTAGTCCGGATTAACGCTGCCGTCTGTCTGCGCTATAACTTCTCTTAAAAATTGTGTATAATGGCTATGAATATTCACATCATATTCTTCATGGAAAAGTCAGTGCTATGGGCGTAGCCAGGTAGGGGCAGGGGGTGCTCGAGCTTCCCCCCCCCCCCTAACTTTTAAATTTTTCTTATATATATATATAAAATAGTACCCTGAAATGCCAGCTAAATAGGGTCGCCCCCCGCCCCCTCCTAAATTTCATTCTGGCTGCGCCGATGGTCAGTGCCCACCTTTATATCAATCAATTAGGTTTTCTCTCCAGAAGCTTTGAAAATGGCAACAAACCGCGGATGGATACTTTAAGTACGGAATTTTTTAACAACGATAGGCAATTGAAAACTTTTGTGATCGAATTCGTATTCCACGAATGAAATATACGACGAATAGATAACGGTTGGCTGACATTTAGTCAGATACAAAATTGTATTGCCCTGTGCTGTCCATTTACACAATTCATAATTATGGCAGTCATAGATGCAGCAAAGTGAGACTCCACTCAATAAAAACGTTGAAATATATGTATTTAGATATACCTATACAATACATAGACATTTATGTATGGTACATAAAAACGTAAATAATTTTTTTCTTAAAGGAATATACCATCTCAAAGAAATCAGCTAGCTATCGAAAGCTGAACTCCCATCAAACAACCAATAAAATTCGATACACATTTCGGTGAGTAAAATTAGACAACAACATTAACTTTTATTACTTTTCGTTTATTTCACCAAATCGTATTTCACAAGCAATTTACGGTATTAAACAGGGTACTAAATGTCGTACAAACATATGTACATATGTATGACGAAGACGAGCAGAGAATTATTTTTCGCTCGTATGTGTTGGCATTATATTTACGGTGACCAGATTTTTGTGCCCAAAAAGCGAGACATTTCTAAGGCATCGAATCCGAACATACAATCTTGTTTTTAGAATAAAAAGACATAAGACTTGAAAAATTTTATGTAAAATACATTTAGACAATTTTTGGCTACTTTCGTTTGTTTAAAAAAAGTTTATTTTATTTTATTTACTAGTTAAAAGAAACATGTACCTAAATCAAAATTTCAGACTTTGTAGAACATTAGTAGATTTTCTAGAATTGTTCAAAACAATGCAGTTGCAGTTTTGTGGGCTATTAAATTTTAGTATAATAAAGTGCAAGTTTGAAGTACCTTGGACTTATCGCTGACTTTTGGCAATTTTTTGATCACGCATTTTCTTCCAACCAAATTAATTCAAAAAAACTTTTGAATGGGGAAAAAGAGGTACACCTTCCACAAAAAAAAAAAATATTAAATATCAATTTTATGCCCTAGCTACTTAAAGCTTGAATTTTAAATTGAATGGGCTACAAAACTGCATACTCAGAATTTTTCTAAGAAATCTAATTAAAAAGCTAAAAATTTTTATGGACCTTTGTCAAATTTTGCTAATTTTTGAACAAAGTTTGAAATTTTGACTTACATGGTTTTTGTTAAGTAACATTACAGAATCGAAAAGTAAATTGCCAAAGAATGCTAAAATGTCTTTTCTCTATTTATATTTCGCCACTGTATCTACAGCTTATATTTTTCATATCCATGATTTTTTTGAGGGAATTAGTATTATTTTATATAATTTCACCAGATACAAGTTTGAATTGTTTCATTAAAAAAAACTTAACAAATAAATATAAAAATCTTAAAAAATTTGACCGGAATAATGGACTGCAATATAGCGAGAGTACCAGCTTGACAGAATAAAACATAACCAAAAATCACGTTTATGGCTCCCTTATATTCTATGTCCTTTGTGATAACAAAAATACTGTCACGTTTGTGGGAAAAATTTTTTGTTGGGCCAGAGTATAGGGAGACTCTTATTAAATTAATAAAGAAAACATTGAAAATCGGGATTTACGGGGACAATTTTCTCAAAATCGGTATTGTCCTACCAAAATCGGTACGAATGGTCACCGTAATTATATTTAATATTCTCCCGACACTTAAACACAGGTAAATGCGTACAAACATACATATGCATGTAGATGAATAAGTACTATATAAATATGTATTTAGTACTCAGTATGTATGTATGTATATTAGGGCGGGTCGATTTGTAGGGGCCCAAAAAAATTGACAGAGGCACATCGCGATTATGATTATATGGGTCATTTCATGCATTTTTGCCCAAGAAACCATAGCTCTAAAATGAATTTCGAGACAGTGATTTATTCTATCTAGTTTTTTTTTTTCAAAAAGTGGCTCACCTGTTGAAACAGCTGTATTGAAAACTAGCCAAAATGTGTATCTGGGGGTTTTGCTATTTTATTGGTAATACTGTATTTAATATGTAAAATAAAAAAAAATAAAAAAAATTCATCGCTGAACATATTAGGCTATTTAAAAATTGGACCTGCATTATGAGAACGTCAAATCTCGTGGACTTTCGCAACAATGTTGTCGATTTTCGGAAAAAAGGAGTTAAAACCCAAAAAAAAATGTACGGAAGCGCCCTCTGGCGGCCCTCAAAAGGAAAAATTAATGCCAGAAATGGATTCCTCGACCCCATAAACTCCCAGATACACATTTTGGCTAGTTTTCAAGTGAGCCACTTTTTGAAAAAAAAACTATTAGACCTATGGTTTCTTGGGCAAAAATGCTTGAAATGACCCATATAATCATAATCGCGATGTGCCTTTTTTGCAAAAAATTTGACCCGCCCTAATGTATATCTATAATCACATACAGGGGAAGTACAAGTTCAATTCCAGGTGCTCATAAGTGGCAAAACATGAATTGCTGGTAATGAACATTAAGTGAATGTATGTATAATTGCATGTGTGTATAGGTTTCTATAGACAGATATATAATTACAAGTTTTCTTCTAATACACACCACATACATATATGTATGTAGAAAAAAGGTTCTTAAACAACTGACACGTGATTCAAAACACTTCCTTTATTACATTTACTCTGAAGCGGTTAGTTCTATTCATACATACACACATATGTATACATATATTTACAGCAAGTATGTGAGTTTATATGTATGTAGGTATAAATAATACAACTTCTTTTTCATTTAAGTTTATATTTTTGCAGTGCTGCTTTAATAAAAAAAAAAGATCTAAATACTTACTAAACTGACTTCCAAAGCTTAACCAACTACCACAGTAGTTTGCTCAAAAACGCTTTACATTCGCGCGTTCGCTCGTTTACGAGTATTGAAGGGAACAAATAAATATGAGTTCTGCTACATATGGTTGTACGTAATTGCAAATTTAATTTCTTCCTCTGTAGCTTCTTTTGCGCTTATTCTGCAGTTTTATGTAACTTTTGCTTTTTTGTTTGCTGTTTGCTTTATTATTTAATTAAAAGTTCAGTTTAGCGCAAGTGAATGCATACATGCTAAGATACGTACATATATGTAGTATGTAGTAGGTACTCATGCATGTACATTTAGTCATAAATAAATAAGAACCAGTTAAACGCGTGCTGGTGATTTTCCATACTTAAAAGTTAGTGTATGTGTATTCTGCATGTATGTATGTTTGTATTTTTACGCTAAATGAAGGCCTTTTCAAAAACGCAAGTCAGTACAGGTATAAAGCACCAAGCGGCACAAAGCACCGCAAGTAAGTACATATGTACATATATATGCGTGTATTGCGATATCATAAAACAAGAATTTGTACTTAATGTCATTTGAACTCAAGGCTGAGATTAAGCGACGATATAAAAATTGCAAGCTAATGAAATAAATTTTTGAGGTTATTGGATTTTGAGAGCGAATCGAAATTTGCACATGAAAACGTAGACACTTTACTATTAAACAAAAGCATGGAATGCGCGTTACTTAAAAATGCAAAGCTTTTTAAAGTTACCATCAAAATAGCACTTATCGAAATCGGTTGACGTGGTCCAAAGTTATGCGGTAACATACTTAAAAAAAACAACAACAAAAAATAGATATATATACATTCCGACGAATTGATAGCCTTCTCCTTTTTTGGAGTCGGTTAAAAAGATATTAAATAAAAAAAAATTAATAAAATTAAAATTAAAAAAGAAATAAAAAAATTATAAGACAAATCTCTAAAAAGTAAATTATTAATAAAAAAAAGTCTCTCTTTAAAACAATAAAATATAAACATTACAAGTAATTTTAAGCAAAAAAACAAAACCGACTTCAATTCTCATATGAAAATTTAAGTTTATCGTTCATTTCTTCATAATCCAATGATCGGATTTAAACCAAATTAAAATGGGACCACCTGACGTGGTACAAAGTTTTGCGGTAATATATGTACATAAAAAATAAAATAAATAAATAAAAAATATTTCGTCGAATTGATAACCTCTCCTTTTTGTGAAGTTGCTTAAAAAGAAAAAATAAATAAATAAACCAAAAAAATAAAAATAAAATAAATACCTGTTAATTAAATGAAATTAAAATAATATACAAGTCTTTTTATAATAATCGAATAAAAAAATAAAACTAAGAAAAGAAAAAAATTTAATAAAAGGAAAGGAGAAAAAAACAAAATAAGTTAAAAAACGAAAAAAATTTCAATAACAAGAAAATGTTCTAAAAAATTAAATTAAATTAAAAATTAAATTGAATTAAAAAAATATTTCTCTCTAAAGACAATAAAATCTTATAATTAAATCAAAAAATAAAAAAAAATTTTAATACCTACGTACGTGTGTATATATTTCATATTTGAAGAAAATTTAATTAAAATTTAATTTAAAAAAAAGAGTCTCCGCTGTCCTTAGATTCGAATCTTAGCTCTCGCTTTCAAATTATTTAGCCTGTATATGTCAACTGTTATACAAATGACTTTCAACTATCTTAGCCATAATTGCCCAGTTATCCTTTTGAAATGAGACAGGGAGTTATTTCTACGGAAATTTCACAAATACAGCAAAACTCAGATAACACACCTTCCACCTACCAATTTATTTTCCTTATCAGGCAAGAAAAAATGCATCAGAGAAGTTAAAAACTAGAAATTGACTTCCGACTATGAAACAACGTGCAGATCTGAAGATTTTTAAATGCTGTTGATAGATATTACTAAACGAATAGAGGGCAGTGCTAATCAAAACTATTTTCAAACTAAAGTTTTCTTAAAACGCTTACATTTGGCACTCATATTTCAACATTTAATTAAACTTAGGTATAAATTTAATACATTCCACTTTTCATACAGATGGCAACCCTCTTTAAAAGTATTTTCAAACTTAACTTTTTTAAAATCTCTCTTGTCTGGCATACATATCGCAACGAACTGATGAGTTAAGTTCAATTTGACTTTTTAAACACGTAGCAACTCTCCTAAACATAGATCATAAATAAATCCTTTTTCAAACCCATTTCGCTTGATACCCAACTTTTAATAATTCGTTTAACTTAATAAATAATTTGAGTCTAACCTATTCAACAGGTGGCAACCCTCTTCAAACACCTCAAAAATTCCTACATTTTTAATACATACTTAAATATTTTCAACTACTACCTCTTTAAACCTGTTGCGTCTGGCACTCATTCAGCGATACGTATTTCTATTACCTTAATTCAAATTGAAATTTACTTTTTAAACAGGTGGCAACCCTCATACATTTATTTTAGAAATAATGCCTTTTCAAAACCATTTCGATTGATACCCAAATAGGAATAGTTGAGTTATTATTTTTTTGAATAGCTAGAATTACATTTTTTAAAAGATCGCAACCCTTTTAGAAAACGTAAAACCTTATTGCACATGTACAGGCTAAGTCAAATATATAAGTTATAGGAACCCGATCTTAATACGAACCCGATCTTAATCAATTTCACTGTGATACTACTATTATTGAAAAGTTAAACAAGTGCTTAGCTGCTTAAGTGAAAAAGTTCAAAGCAAAATTTCATATCTGAACATCACCCGCGTATCAAATTTCAATGGGATAACTCAAACAGGCAGGCAAGTCCTAATGAATATAATAAAATACCACTTCTTGTTTATAAAGGGTAAAACAAAACTAGCTTTCCCGGTGTATTCCGCTAAATCCTTTCGGTATTGCGCCGTTTGGCATTTTCCATTCTGAGAACATCGAATTCTCACCCATTCAGAAGAAAAAAATAACACAATCAACAAGGACATACAAGATTTGTCGTATAATGAAATAAAATTACCGATAAATTGTGTCCATTTTTACCAAACACATTTCCGATTACTCATACGCCATGTACTACCTTCAGCTATTGAACGACTAAGTAGCAAATGTTAGCAATTAGGGTGCACACCTACTAACAAACCTTAAACGATTATTATTACATATCAATGCATTTGTATGTATATTAGCAAGCATTAAAACGTATTTAGTACCCACAATGGTTGCTCACGCTAATACACCTAAACATTTCTTAGTACACATACATAAATAGTTACATATGTGTATGAGAAGGTAGCTGATTGCGTTCAGTTTATGCAGCTTAAACTTAAGCCAACAAGCTATTTAGTCAACCAGTACAAGTGCATACATACATACACACACACAAACATATGTGCATGTAAACTGAATGTTCTCGTTCTCTCATAAGGTCAATTAACAGGATACTGATGCTTAGCGTTTGGATATCAATGCTGCTCTTACTGTTGTTGTCACTAATTTGCTAGGGCAGTGTGGGCTCTTTGGTCTTAATAGCGGTATTAAGTAATGTTCAGTAATGCTTTGGCTGCTGACAGGCAACAGCTGGTTGCTAAAGTTAAGTCAATTGCTGATTAGAAGGAGCTTTTCACGCGCTAAATGAGAAATTTATTTAGCTGCATAGTTAGTCTCAATCGGGGCAAATTTGTAGTAAGCGCTTAAGAATGTTGTTTACACATGTTGCAATATGCTGGCGCTGTTAACATTTTAATCGGTGTAGATAGCGCGCGCGTGAAATGCAATGAGCGATGCTGGAAAGGGTTGAGATGGTGTTTTACTACTGTGTAGCAGTTTCCAAGCTAATAATATTACATAAAAAGCTCAGTTATAAGACTTAGATTTTGATGACCGATAAGCTAGCAAAATACGTTTTAAAAACATGTTGACATGTTCTTAATAGTGATTAAGAATTTCTTTAAAAAAATTAAAAAATGCCGGGAAAAGTTCAAATGGAAAGCACGTGATTGACTTTTTTTATAATTAAGACTTCATCTGTAATACCAGAGCAAAATTGTAGAAAGAAGATGGTTTTCATGGTGGCATAAGGGAGATCAAAAGGGAATAATAGATACATTTATAGCTTGTGAGAGGTGAAAAGTTTCAGATTCAGAAGGGAGTCAAAGATGCGATGTACTGTTAAGCAACAATTGCGTTAAAGTTTGAAGCATCGAAAAGAATGAAAACTTCATACAAAATGTAGCTTCTCAATATCTGCTAAAACCTTGGACTTTTTTCTTGAATATTCCAGCAAAAAATGCTCCGATTTTAAGCCACAAAAACAAGAATGGCAAAGCTCGGTCTTAATTTTTACAGAGGTCACCTTAATTACCAGCCATTCATTTGACTGCCGTCAGCACCTCCTGTATCTGAATTATTCAACAGACCTCTGTGATAATCCTCCAAAGGGGTTTTACACAGATATTTAAATTAAGAAGCTATAACGCTATGAGTATATAGTGCAAAAAGAATAAATTAAAATTAATGCGATAGGAGTTTTTAATTAAATTTAATCTTTTCCTTTTTCCACAGTAGCTATTCGAGTTAAAGAACGAGCGAATTATTCTTTTCTTTTTAAATGGGCATTAAAAACTGACTAAATGCTGAAGATATTTTCTCCCTTTTCAACACATTTCTTTAAGAAATTCATACGTACTTTGTTACTTATTTAAAGAAAAAATGTGCCTATTTACGTGAAGCGGGGTGGAACAAATTCTTGAAACTCTATGTAAATTTTTTCAAATGACTGGCTTTAAACTGTTTTTTCAATAAAATGTATGCATAAGTAAAATAGTATATAGATGCCTTGCAATTTGGTAAATAAATGCGTATACCAAGCACTAGGGATGAGAAAAAAATTTAACCAATTTGTTACAAAAGCATTTTTCAAACAAAAATTAAAAAACTTAAAAATAAATGAATTTTCAAAATGTCATGAAATAACCCAAAAAATTTGCTTAGATTTAAAAAAATTACTAAAATTTAATGATTGTAAAAAATTACGAATAGATTTTTTTGGATGCGGAACCAGCGTTGCCAGGTTGACGTTTTTAACGTCATTTGGACGTTTTTTGTATCCTGTTGACGTTTGGACGTTTTTTGTGTAAAAAATTACGTTTTTTAACTTCCCAGTAATTTTTCTCTATGCACAATATATTCAATAGGGGTATTCTCGAAGTATTGCACGATGCACGTATTGCACGAAATGCAAAAATACTATCCCAAATTTCGAAGAGTACGAGAGCACCCCATTGCAAAGTGGTAGAATGCATGGGTAGCAAGCAGCGAAATTATGTATCAAATACAATAACAAGAGACAGCAGAAAAAAATGAAGTGAGCGAGATGAGAGGAATGAGAGAAATATGTAGCAATTCCAACAACAAAACAACTAGCACAGGGTCGCATATATCTTGCTATGCTATTTTGCAAAATATATACATGGGTTTCGACGTTGCATATTTTGCAGCGATAGGAAATGTCGTTTCCCATGTATTTTGTTGTTGTGTGTTTGCAAGTTATGCAATCCATGCAATCCGTGCTACGTGCAATGGCTTTGCAAGATTTGGAGAATACCCCTAATGTATAGCGTACTATTTGCGTACTAAGTAAGTAAGTTAGTTTTCGGCAAGTTTGTTACTAAATCTTGTAAGTAGAACTGATTTTGAATTATTTTCTTAATAAATCTTTACAAGCTTTGTTTTTTGCAGCAGGTGCCTCAAAAGATATTTATTCTTTGCAAATATGATTTAAATATGATGCAAACCAAGCGTACGTGCATTGATTTTTTTTTTTGATTCTTGGACTAAGGATACCGCATTAAAGGCTGGTTCTGTAAACGCTTGAGGTTACAAGGCTTATTACTATGTTTGCAATTGCATATTAAAAGCCAAATCAGGAAGAGCTTGCAACGCGCACGCTCGCAAAAGCACTATGTTCCTTCTTAGCAGGACGTAATTTAGCATTTTCCACAACCGACCGCCTAACCAAATGTCTACAAGAAAAAAGAAAATATTAAAAATCAACGCGATTCTTTAGCAACTTAAAACTTGCACCCTGGAATTTAATGGGCTATCAAACTGCGTACTCTAAAAAATTCTAAAAAATTTTAATAAAAACTTGAAAGTCTAGCTGAAACTTTGCAGATTTTTTATATTTTTGCATAAAGTTTGAAATGTGGATTTATATTGTGTTAGTTATATAATGAGCTAGGCTTTTATGAAAAAATAATAAACATTAAATAAGCAAAAGAGAAACAGCCAAAATCGATCAAAATGGTGATGACTTAATCAGCTGATCACAAGTGTATGTATAAAATGATTTTTATATTAACGATCTCAAACCAGTTTACAATAGTGGTATTCACCAAATTGTTGTCAACAGTCGTTGCTTGAGCTCATCTGCTGTTTTGCCAGAGTGCCAGGCCACTTGATCACTTTGGTGAATGCCACTAATGAATTTTAAATGTGCTCTGTCGAAATGACATTTTAATATACCTTACATACATATGTACCTTTGTATACAATAAAAGGTAATAAGAACAATTCCGTGTGCATACATGGAAAAGACGTTTTTGGGTAGGAAATGACGTTTTTTCAGACCAAGAGGGACGTTTTATCATGCCGAAAACCTGGCAACACTGTGCAGGACCTACGAATTGAACTGCTATATATCTAGGAAACAATTCCGAAGCTTCAAAAAAGCTAACTCAAAACTAGGTAGCCGAATACAATATATATACTGCAGGTATTACAGCTTTATTTTTACAAGAAATTGTAGATAGATTCGTTCTTTAAAATTTGAAATGGAAAAAAATCAGTTTATTTTTTCATTTTTTATTTTCTCTTTCGCTGTTAATTTTTTTCTTAATAGATAATTTTCTTAAAGTAATAGAAACTTAAGCTTCAAAAATTGTTTTTGGCAATACTATTCTGAATTTACACTTTGCATTAAATGACCAAATTTTAAAGAAAATGTTAAGCCATAACTCTTTTAAAAAATAGTCATTAACTCTGTTTCCACATGGCATTTTCAGTGGTACAATTTTTTTGTTATTTGAATGCCTGGCGGAAATTCGGCATTAATTCTAGTAAAAATGTAAAATAAAATTTTCTCGCTGTATGCTAATATTCACATTTCCTACTATTCCAATCACAAGCATGAAAAACTACTTTTTCTGTCATTATTCACGCACGAGTTTCCTAGGCGAGCTTTATCAAAAGACCCAGCTACTTTTGTCATTAGTTACTTGAGCATAATTTGCTATCGATAGCCTCCAAACGGATTGCGTTTGAGTAACAGCCTCGCCACGCTGTTGAAATGTTTACCTCTGTTCTCCATAAAGCTATCAAATAGATTTCTTCTTGGTCCCATCATGTGATATTTGAACTTAGCTCGCCTCTCCTCGGCAAGGGATTCCAATTTTCTCACTTTAGTATACGTATTTACTCTTCGTTCTTCTAGCGCTAATTTACTCTTAGCCACTTCGATAGTTTCCTTTTTCTGCTGCTCGCTCATTTGTGTCCAACTCATCATATGTTGCCACAGTCGTTTATTGAATAACTGCTGCCTGTTGAGTATTTTCAAGTCCTTGAAACTGTGCTCACAAATTTCTCCTTTCTTCTCCGATATCAGCTTTTCCGTGACGATCAATTTCGATCGGGTGAGGCATAAGCTGCGCGCAATACGTTCTCCGCGTTTTCTCAATTCATTGCGATGCAAAAATATCGTGTAACATAGAGTTCCCCGTTGTTTTGGCATAAGTATGTTGAATACAGGTGCCGGTAGTACTGTGTCGTCTTTAAACATATTTAAAAATCGATTCAAATGCAAAATGTACAACGTTTAGCCGTTAAACGGTTAAGAATAAATGACAATACTTCGAAAGGGAACAGCACATTTTATAGTAAAGGGACCAGTAAAGGAGCATGGATTCAGGTAGTAAAACTCTCTTAATTACTCGAAAAAGCAAGAAAAAGATACTACTTAAACTACTGTTGGTTCACAGGTAGTTTCTTCAATCGGAGGCAATCCCTTATAATGACATAGAATGTACCCCATCTACCTGTTGTAAATTATGCATTTCTTAGGAAAAGTTTTTTATGCTTTGTCTGTAGAGAAGATTGTGGGTTCTCAAGAATGGCATTGTAATAGTAATGGTGATGGTAATGGTAATATATGGCGATGGTACCATCAATTGAAATGTCAATATCAATGGTAATACCCGAAGCAGTGATTATTGCGAGTTTTTTCAGTAAAGATCCTTCGACTCGGCAATCCTGTATGGAAGAAGAAAAGAGTTCAGAAGAACTTACATATTCATTAATTATATACATATTTAGTATCTGCATGTGTTCCTAATTGTAAAAAAAATATTAAGGAGAGCAAAGCACAAAGCTATCATACGCCGACATGAAAACAATCTATGAGGATCAGCATTCACAATTGTTTCCAAGATGCAAGCTCTTGTTACACTATAACCGCATGATCCCTAAATGTACATACTATCTTCAGAGAGTTGATTGGTTGGTAGAAGCGTCGCCTGAGCACATGCTCAGGACCCGATTACTGCTCTTTTAGCACCATTTTGATACGCTTCCTCTGGGATCCTTGATCTTTTTCTGCTTTCATGATTCGGTTTCGTCAAACCATTTTGATTTTCCGATTAATCTATTTAGGCTAGTAATAGTGCATTTGGAGTCTCCCTAAGATTTTGGATGCAAAAACTCCCGAGTGTGCCATGCCTTATTCGTATCAGTGCTGGGCACACGCAAAGATATTGTAGAATCGTTTCCTTACATCCCTCAAGACCACAGCTAAGGCACCGCGGGTTATACGGGTAATGGAATCAATGTGAAGAGTTTAGCAGAGTACCAAAAATAGTTTCTCAAGTTGCCCACAAGAAGCTGACGCATCTAAGCGATATTTTCGCCTACACTGAGGGGAATAATGCATAGTAAAAATAAATACTTTATATTTGATTATCGTTTGAAAATGTTCATATTTAAAAATAATATTTTCATGCCAAAATTTAGCCTGCACGTATCTGAACTAGGTAAGGTTCCATTCTACGCGGAAATAAGTTGGACGCAACAATATTGTAGGCTACGAAAGTCGCCTACGCGGAAAGGTTTTCTGCGTAAAAATCCTATTACCCCTGGTCTAGTTTAGCCTATGCAAAACTAGTTTGTCGTAAGATCGGGTTTGGTCGGTAACATATGTATATATTTTTTCAAACAACAAAAATGTAGCTATGCTACAAAACCTCGAAAATAGGCCAAAGACCACATTTTACGCATGTTCGGGTTAGAATATTTAAAAGCCCTTAGCTAGTGGAGTAACTTCGAGTTCAAACTCATTTCAGCGGCCCAAAATTTGTTAGAAATGGCTAGACAAAATCTAAATTTTAAAATTTTTTTCAAGGTAAATACTAATACATAGTACATCCACTTAAATCTGCGGAAAAATACTTAAGTGAATCATATTCCAAAGGAATTTCCGACCAACCGTTCGACTTTAGACGAGACAAATCGACATCAAATGCCGAATTTAGTAGCGCCACATTTAAGACCTGTTGGGTGAAAATTCTCGGTAGATAAACGCACTAAATTAATACCTACCGGATAATATTTAAAATCGAAAACATTAGTTTCCCATCGGCAGGCAATGACAAACCCCCGAGTATATTTCTGCTATACAAAAAGCGTTTCATAAAATCAATTTGCCATTCGGAGGCGGTGAAAATTGGATTGGCAAAAATAAAAAATAAAATAATCGATTATTTAATCATATGATTAATTTCAATCCAAAAAAAAATAATTGCAATTACTTACCATTTATGGAGAAATAATCGATTAATCGAATTTTTAAAGGAACCTTTTTACAGTGACTAACAAAAACTTCGATACAATTAAATCGTAAATTGGACAAAAATAATCGATTAACTTAATCAAATGATTAATCGCTGCTATCCCTAGGCGTAAAACTGTAGGTACTTGCTTCCATTTGCGTAACAACAAATGCCAAGCACTTAGCAAATGTGTGAAGCGCTTATTGTTTGAGTACTTAATTTGATCTGGCGTAGAATCACCGTTAATTATTTCCTTTCTCTACTTTCTTTGTCTTTTTGTTCCAATGTTCGCCCAGCGGTTGATATGCAACCACTAAAATAAATGTTAGCTAAGGTGAGTTCAGTTGAGCTGTGTTGAGGTGAGTTGAAGTGGAGTGAGTTGATTTGAGGTGAGCTAAGTCAAGGTAAATTGAATTGAGGTGAATTAAGGCGAGTTGAGGTGACTTTAGTTGAGGTGATATAAAGTCAATCAATGTAGTTGTATCCCCTTCTTTGTCCCTTAATCTACGTGTCTATCTTTTTTATAAATATCTCGACCCTCACGCCACCTATGGGGACAAATTTTTTTGTAATTATTCCCTTTCATGTAAATAATACACATTCCAAATATGCATCCTATCGGTTCATAAAGAGGGGTATTTCAAATATCTCCACACCTGCGCCACCTAGCTGACTAATATCTTATGCGTATTGCATTGTCACCATGCTGCGAGCTATGTTTGAAGTTCAAGCCTCTAGCTCACCGGGAAGTTGGGAAGATAGTATATTTTTTCTTTGTAACGAAAATACTCACCGCTGTAATGTGGCCACTCTAGTAACCTATATAAAATTGCTATCAACCTAGTAAAAAGACACTCTAATATTCAACTGAGTTCTCAGTTGAGCTTATTCATACTGCACTTTTCAGCTACTTAAGCTTTAGTATTTTTGGAAATACTTTCTAAACTAATGATTACAAAATAACCGAGTTAACCGCAAAGTCAGTTAACTTTTAAATTCTGATCAAATCAACAAGCTATCTTATAGAAATACTTGCATGCATTCTTACATATTTGCATTGAAATGTTACAATTTTATAAGCTACAACAATGCTTGAGTGCGTAAATCAGGAAAACTTAAACGAATTTGAAATGCTCATGCGTATGCACATCAAGTACGCGCATCCAATTTCCTTTTCACGCATGCGAAGCAAATGCACCGTTACGACGATGCGATGCGTATGTAAAAAAAAAATAAAGAATTAAAGAAAATAAAAACTTGCAGTTAAAAAAAAACGTTATACAATTAAAGCGTCACGAACTTGTATGACCCGATGTAGAGCAACTTCCCTTGAAACAATAAATAGCCAAACAATGGTAAGTTTTTAGAGAAATTTTACGAAAGTTTGAAGTGGTTTCAAAAAAATTTTAATTTACATTGCATAGGAAATGAAAGAAGGCAAGCCTGCAGAAGCTCTTAGGGTATTTAGGAAAATTTTAAAAGTTAAAAGAAAAAAATAATTTTCATAGCGCGTATTGTTTGTAGATATTTTTTTTGTAGCATTCATAGTTTAAATTCATTTTCTTTTAGCTAACATGAAAAACTGCTTACGCACACATTGCCTCCATTTGTTGGGTGTGGAAGCAAATAGTTTCTGTTCCGATTGCGTGATTTTATGATGAACAGTTTGTGAGTTTTTAAAATTTTTTATGTTTCGTTGTTGCACGCAAATTACCGACAAGAAATGACATGTAACGGATGTGTATACTTTATAAATACATTCTTATATTTATGTATGTATATATCCCACACATATGTGATATGTTATGCAATATTGTAAAAGATGAGCAGCAAATGGTTAACTCATAGACCATGCCGTTGCGCATGCGCGCTTACAATACACAATTAAATCAGTGCAAAAAAAACACAAACAGCCGGTTAAAACAAAAGCGGGAAAGAAAGCAATAAAATGAAGGTAGCCGCCCGCTGAACTGCGTGCCACCTCAAAGGTAAGTTTTGCTTGTAATGAGACTAATTTAGGCGTACCTACACACACACGAATAGTTACATACAATGCCCGATGCAAATGAGTGTGGCGGCATGCCGCAACAAAAGATGCATGTATGTACCAATAAAAATTGCTACAAAACGCATTAACATTATACATATCTTTATACCTACATATGTATGTATTTACATATTTTTATGAGGCGGCTGCGGCGATGTGCGTAGAATGCGTCACATGCTTTGCCTTGGCACGCGAATACTTAACGCCTTAGTCCAGCAGAAGCTTAACATGCCATCGCGCAACATTAATAAATGAAATGTTCACTCTTCAGCGTAAAAGATTGCCACTTGTAGGCCAACTGGAAATTGCAGCATCGCTTTAACTGAACTACTTTTGAGTGTGGAAACTGCCCTAGGCACATTTTCCTACTTAATTAGTTACTCTCCGCCTTCGACCGACTGCACACAAGTAAGATTGCAATTAAAGTTAGTAAACAAATTGCAATTAATGAACATTTATGAACTTCTATACCGCACATAAATACTATTTACTTGAACATGAGCCTACAATATAACTCGTGTGTTATATAACAGATGTGGAAATGCTCAACCTAACGAAGCATAAGACTGAGGCTTGCAGCATGTGGCATGTGGCATGCTGCGGGCAAACATTTCAAATGTGTTGCTTCTGATGCATAACTTGACTAATTATGCAAATGATCCATTACGTAGGCAAATAAGAAAAGTATACGCGGTTGCATAAGCATACATAGCTTTTTACGTACATAGATACATACATGCATATTGTCCCCATCACTTCAATTTAAAGGACCCCATTTTATAAATTTTGAAATTCTACAGGATAAGCGAAAAGTATTTAGTTAGTTCCACCTAACGGCAAACCGCGTACAAAAATTTAGTAGAAGGTCCGAATAGGGCATGAGGAGGAGGTTGGCTGAAAAATCCTGGTCAGGATATTTTTAATTAAATATTCAAAAATATTTTTTTTAGTTTTGCTCTCATTTGTTTAATGAACAAATTACATATCCTTACCTTAATTCACAAAGACCCTAACCAAAATTTTTTTCATTTATAGGAGAAGCAAAAAAATAGTATAGAATGTGTTAAACAGATGAGTGAAAATTACAAGTATTACTTACCTATTCATATTACTCAAGTCTGGTACACTGATGGTTCGAAACTTGAGGATGGGAACACTGGGTCCGGCGTATATGAACCTAGATTTCAAAAAATCGTCCCGGTGGGCTTACACGCTACCATATTCCAGGCGGAAATTTTTGCATTTGAAGTCTGTGTCCACGAATGTCTTCATAGAAGGACAAATGGTGCAACAATAAACATAATGTCGGATTGCCAGGTAGCGCAAAGAGCACTTGAATCTTGTAAAACGGTATCAGAGGTGCCAGAAAAGTTGCAAAAAGGTATTAGTCAATCTAGGAGCCAGTAACAGAGTAACCCTATGGTGTGTTCCGGGTCATGGGAGATTCGATGGCAACGAAAGGGCTGACACTCTAGGGAAAATCGATGCCCAACGGAGCTTGATCTGCCCTCAGCCTTTCTTTGGTCCATCCAAAGGATACACAGCAGGACTCCTAAGGCGATGGGAGGACTTGCAAGTTACAACCCAATGGCGCTAGACAAAGGGTAATAGGCAATCCAAAAGATTCATAACTCCCTCTCGATGAATCTCTGAACGGCTGCTAAATCTTAGCAGCGAGGGTTTAAGAACTCTCATCTGCACAAGATGGGACTCTCAGAGGAGACGAACTGCAGGTTTTGTGGGCTATAGGATGAAACCTCGGCAGCATTACATACTATGTGATTGTCCGCGTATAACTCGACTCAGACTTATACGCCTTGGAAAGCGAATATCATATCCATCCAGAATCTGCAAAGTGCTTAATTTTATTAACAGCCTAAGGTTAGAGTGACTTGATAAGGGTTAACACAATAGATCTAGCTAGGTCGCAGCGCTATATATGCCCTAATAATAATTATAATAATAATAACACCTGCTCATATCTGCCAACCCGATCTACCTGTCGGGAAAAAATAGGCAACCCAACGTTTTCGCATTCTATAGGCTTAGTAATTTCGATTGGTATATAATTTGTTTATTAAATAAATGAGAGCAGAATTAAAAAAAATTAAAATTTTGAATATTTAATTAAAAATATCCTGACCAGGATTTTTTCAGCTAACCTACTTGCGATATTTTTACAAATACGTTAAATTTCATACAAAATGGATTTCATCCATTAAACAGATGAGTGAAGGTCGTGCCCTACTCGGATCTTAGACCAGTACTTAGAGACTTTGGCCTCACTAAATACTAGAAACAAGGGTACTCAGTCTGAGTAAATACTAAGTACTCACGATAGTACAAAAATAAATAATTTCTTTATTTTCGGTACGTACCATTTCGTGTCAATAGACCATTTCGGAATTTTTTGGACTGTTTCGGAATTTCGAGATTCTGAGCTATGTATTTCGTTATTTTCGAGATCCTCGGGATCATTTCGCTGTTTTTTGGGAGTATTTCGGTTTTTTCGGAAATAAAATTTTCAGAAGAGGCGAGCTAAAATGAAGTGATTAGGGTGAGGTGACTTAAGGTTAATCGAGTTGATTTCAGCTGAGGTCAGTTGATGTGAGTTGCGCAGATTTTAGGTGAAACGAGTTGAGGTGAGGTGAGTTAAGGTCAGTTGAATTGACGTCAGTAAGGTATATTAAAGTATTTAGCCAACTTTGAAGTACGCTAGTATTTAGTGGGAGTACTTTGAATCTCTAAAGTGCATGACTACTTTAGATAAGAGTATATCAACTGCTGAGTGGAATATCGACCTATCTCGGCAGCCAGTTCGAAAACACCCTATCTCAAAAAACTTTTCAAAAACGTCCTATTTCAAAGTGAAGATAAACACCCCATACAAAATAATATATTTGAGTTTCTAGTTGATTGTACTTACCTTGTCAGCATGCTCATTAAGCCATTACTAATTAATATCATTTTCAATCCTTACATTTCTTCCTTAACTAATGCTCGTAGATGTACATACAGAACACCAACACGTTCTAAACGAACGGGGGTCTAGTACTAGTAGTAAAATTATTTGTTACTTTTTACTATGTAGATAATAAATTCAGTAACATCATAAACTTGAGTACTTTAAACTTAACTTCATTATTTCCTGCAATGAACTATCTTTCCAAGAATTTCACTTGGAAATTAGTGAGACAGCTGTCAGATGCGGATGTGGTCAGTGGTTAAATGGTGAAATGTACGTACGTAAAAATGGGTAACTTAACTTGTCTCAGTGCTAAGTGTGCAAGCCACATAAACAAACAAAATGTAGAACGGTACTAAATAAATATAAAAGCCTAAATACGCCAAAGTATGCACATACAAACATATTTACTGGTACATAGAAAGAAAACTGCGTATGAGCACACATTGCCAACATACAAATGCAAGCACTTTTAATGCACAAACAGATGTACATACATACATATCTAACCATTCAGCACCTGTCCATCACTCACTCTAGCTTATTCTACCTCCATTCATATGTATCTACGAGCAAGTATTAGCAAAGCATCCGTCTGTTTGTCTGCCGGTCTGTCCATCAGCTCGTTTGCTGTCATTTCATTTTGTTGCGTGCCACGCCTACCTATCGATTCACCGTTTTAACTCGTTTAATGTACTACACGCACGAAATTCACTTAAAGTGCGTTCTTTTAATTATTTTTACACCACCACCATTACAAAAACAACACTACGCGTGTAAACGCCTTTGTCCATTTTGTCTGCGCGTCTACGGCACATTTTAGTTTATTTGTTTGTTTGTTCATATGCTTGACTTGCCACATGCAACATTAATGTATTTAAAATGTAAGATGTAGAATGTAAAATGCATGCCAGCCAGCATTGCTGTCACCGCAGCTGCCACGCCAGTTGCTGCATTTGCTGCATTAACGCATCATGCAACTTCTTAAGCCACAACTTTGTTGATTTTACGATATGCCTTTTTTTTTTAATATTTTTTTGAGAGGCAGCTCAATGATTCTGCAGCTTTTCTTACTGTGGTATGTGTGTAAGTTCTTTTGGTGCTTGTGTATGCTTTTGGTTTGGTTTTGATGTGCTGCTTGCGGTTGCATTTGGTGGTTAAGAGAGTTGGGAGCTCTTTGTTTGTTTGTCCCAATTCTTTTAAGTATTCCATGCAGAAGAGACGAAATTCATGCTTCTTTGGCGTTGAAACATCGCGCGACTTCTGCTTTTTGCTTTGTGTCCTCGTTAATGAGGAAAAGTGAAGATGTTGTTGCACGTAAGCTTGCGGCTATGGTCATGCATACCTTTGAACATTAGGGTGCATCGCCAAAAAAAAATCGCTGCTTTTAAAACGGAATTAGGAAACCAATAAAATTTTTAGACCTTCGCCAACATATTGCGGAAAATTATTAAGATTTACGTGAGTTAGACCGATTTGAAAATAAATCCAAAACTATCATCATTTCGATTTCGTTGATAAAATGTTTAAGCATATTTACGCAGACTTTCAAAGCTTAAACACTTTTATCAACTGAGGGTATTTTTTGGAAAAATAATTTATAAAACTAATTTTATTTGTATAAAACTCGAATTTTGCAGATATGTATTGTCCAATAGGTCGAGCTCATGTACATAAATTTTAATATTTTTCCGAAATATTTTAGCGCAAGTATTAAAATATAATAAATTTTATATTTCCGTTGGAGTAATAGTTTTTTTTTTTTTTTGTATGGACAGTGATGTACCGTAATGTACATATGTATGCACTAAACTACGGTTGAATGCTTGGTAAAAAAATATGCAGATGCATATGCATATACAGAAGTATATGAATATACATACATATGTAAAGGTGTATGACAAAGTACATTTTCGTGTGTAAATTGACATTTAGGTATGTATGTACAGTGGCGGTCAAAAATGGATGAATGGTGTTTCGTTTTTAATATCTACAATATTTTTCAAGCGATATTTTTTTTATAAAAATATGTTTCATGCTTTAACAAAAAACTACATAAATCACACTTTCAAATTTTGTGCAGAACTTAGAAAAATTCCAAAAAATTGTATCTAAATTTCCAGCTTTTTAATCAGAAATTGTTTGTGTATGCAATTAACAAGCTTATAAGATTCTAGCAAAATAAGTGCAAGTTTTGAGTGGCTTAAAAATCGCATTGATTTTTAATAATTTGGTTAGAATAATGTTTATAAAAAAATATCAAAAAAATCGTACCTTGAAAAACATTGTAAATATTAAAAACTAAACACCGTTCATCCATTTTTAACCGCCACTATATGAATTTGCCTGAAATATTTAAAGTTTTCTCAACGCACGCCAGATATTAAACTCGTACACGTGTGAGTTCGTATCTCCGTAGATATAAATATTACCAGCCTCAATGAAACGCGCTTACCTGCAATGAAATGAAAAGAAAAATATTTGTTAAAATGAAATTTTTACAGAATTTTTCACCTGAAAAATATTTTAGATTAACATTTTCTATTAAATGTAACATTAAACCATAACATGCTAAAGGCGTAGCCGTTCCACGACTTTCAAATTCATTTTTCATTCAAATAAATTTTTTGCATATGTGGCAACTCTTATAGAGTCTTTGATGGATTACAATATGCCGATATATCAACTAGATTTGCACAAATGCACATATTTATGCACTCAAAAAAATATATTGCTCAAAATTATTATTAATGTGGAAACCCTGATGGAATGCATAAACTAAAGTCCACTTAATTACTGTTTTCTTGCTACTAAAACCACAATAGGTACGTATGTATATACATTTTTTCATGCAAATGTACATTTTAATAAAATTGTATTTCGTTCAAAAAAGATTTGAAATAAAACTTTTTAAAAGGCTGTCGTTTGATAATATGGGCTCATCAAGTGCATTGTCTGTGCTGAAGAATCGTCGTCCTTGTACAAGGTGCAGAAGTTTGGGTGGAAGCTAAGCAAAGGACCTTCACTCACGGACAAGTGTCTGGCCTCTTTCCGAAGTTCCTTACCCTTACGAAAGGGATCATCAACTATAACTTCGAGGCCTAGCCTTTGGAGACGTCGGCGCAGCATAAAGTGTAAGAGGTACCCATGTGTATAGAGACGGACTCCCTTTCGGTTCTATCGGACGATGAGAGTTCTTGCGACGTTACTTTACTTTCCTGGAGAGGGGTCTGGAGAATAATTGTTCGTCAAATTAACTTACACAGCTCCAAAGAAGAATCCACCAATCTCCTGTTACAACCTAAGCAAAGTGTCGCTGGCGTGATACTGATCCTGGGGCCGTGACTGAACAGTGGCGATAACTCCGCATGAAGAAAAAGTTCACATTGATGACGTCGAAATAAGCAGATAGACTTAGGGATTATGTGCTGCTCAGAAAGGAAAGCTTTTATTTTCACTTATTTTAGTAACGGAGACAAGAACCCAGTAAGAGCTAAAATAGCTGAATCGTCAGCTGAACAACCTCCTGCAAACCCTTGCAGACAAGGCAATTAACTCCGATTTAGCTCCCCTTGGCTCTACCTTATTTTCTTCGCTGAAGATTATATGGAATCCAACAACTGGCGGTATATAAAAAATCCTAAAAATAATGCTTTCATACAATTGGCAATACCAGTGACCAGTACTTAATTGGTTTAAGTGAGATCTCCTTGATCAGCCACCCCCCACTTGCCGATCTGCGCAACATTGCTGCAGTAACAATATTTGATTAAAGATGCTCAACCATACAGCATGTTTGTTTCAAGTTTTCTTTATTAATCGACCAAGTAAAGGAGTAACTATATCTACATACTTAATCAGTAGGTGGGTGAAATCTATCAGACCACTCATCCGCCTAAACATACGCGAGAAGTAATAAATGGCACAGCTGCTGCTGTTGTTCACATTAAAGACATTTGTAGAGAGTTTATTGAGTTAATGTTATGGACACTCGTCCATAAATCAACAATTATTATTGCAATTTCTCTCAACACTTTCTGCCACACTGCCAACATCGATTGCAGTTTTGATTAAAGTTGTTGATTTTTCCATTTACAAAATTAATGCCAACAATCAATATGCAATTTGAAAATGAGCTGATGTTACAACAACAAACAATATAAATTAAGGTGACAATGTGACAAAGAAGAAGAAACAACAACTCTGATATAGCAACAATAATGTGCCACTTCTTTTGAGGCAGTTTAATCATTTGTACTTATATATGTATATTAGGGTGTATGACTCACCATCCCATTGTAATTATATAGGGCGGAATCTATATATATAATATGCGAATGGATTTTTGGTCCTGGTCATCAGATTTGCACCGTTCGTTCGGGCTTGGGCTGTAGATGTGCAATAAGGTTTTACTTTTTCGAAAAGAGTTGCCACCTGTTAAATAATTACACTCAAGTTATTTAATAATAAATGCCTTCAGATCCGTACCATTTGTTCGATTTTCAAAAGTGGGGTATCAAATTAAAGGGCTTAGGGTGCGGGTGTTCAATAAGGTTTTACTTTTTCGACAAGAGTTACCACCAGTTAATAAATTAGGCTCAAATTATTTAAAAAGTAAATCAATTGTTGCAATATGCCCATCAACCGAAATGGGTTTGAAAAGGCTTTATATCTTAACTACCTGTAAGAGGGTTGCCACATGTTTCAAAAATGTAATTCAATTCTAATTAAAGGAATTTGGTAAGTGAGTAAGGTATCGCCATATGGGTGTCAGACAAAAGAAGTTTAAGGAGGTAGTAGTTTGGAAATATTTCGAAGAGAGTTGCCATATATTTAAGAAGTCGAATTAAATTATTTTATACCAAAGTTACATGAAATATTAAAAATTGATGCCAAATTAAAGAGTTTAAATAAATATTTAGTTTGACAATTTAGAATATTTTTGATGTGTTTGAGAGTTGCCCCAGTTTAAAAGTTTAAATTAAAATTATTTAATAAATTAAATGAATTACTAAACGATGGTTATCAATGGAAATGGGCTTAAAATCCTTTATTTCATAACTAAATTTAGGAAGGTTACCACGTGTTTAAAAAATAAATTTCAACTTAATTCATCAGTTTTATAGTTGAAATATTTATAGCAATGTCATACGAAAAATATTTAAAGACATTTTCGTTCGAAAAACATTTTTAAGGGGGTTGCCGCTTAAAAAATCAAATTCAACTTAATTCATCAGTTAATTGAAATATGTATAACATCGCCAGACGATAAAAGGATTTTAGTTTGAAAAGACTTTTAAAGGGGTTGCCATCTGTTTGAAAAGTTGAATTTGTTTTAGTTATACACAAGCTACATAAATGAAATATCGAAATATTAGTGTCAAACGAAAGATATTTACGAAAATTTTAGGCTGATAATATTTTCAATTAGGGTTGCCATCTATTTTTTTGAAGGTCATCACATCTGCATTGTTATTTCGAATTTCCAAATTAGAAGTAAAATTAAAGAACTCGGATTCTACATAGATGTGCCGTAACGTTTTATTTTTTGAAGTTAGAACTTTTTACTGGTACAGGGAGATTTTAAATTTGATGAAATGAGAACCGACACCATGAGAGACCTCTCATCACTCAGAAATGGTTTAGAGGAATCATTAAGAATGTTTTTGGGGGTTTTGAATAGGGTTTCACCTGTTTGAAAAGTTTAATTCAATTTTGGGGTTTCAGTGCCATGCGTGAGCTGGACATATTTGAAAATGCATGTCTTTATTTTAAAGTTGTAAACTTTTCTATCATCTGAGGTGATTTTTTGGGAAAAATATTTTAAAAAAATGTATTTATGAAAAACGCAACTTTTTTTGGTGAGGCACCATAATGTACATTTACACATATCAGTCTATAGGTATTTATATGTTTATAATTATGAACATACAACACTTTGTAAGTCGCTGTGACACACAAAAAACGGTTAAACAGCATTTTCTCAACTGCATTAGGCGAATTTAGCTGGAAGTACTATGTATTAGCGTATCCACTGCTAACAGCTGACAACAGGTGTTTTGTAAACACTTGCAACGGCTTTTTTGTTGTTTGTGATATTTTTCTTTCTTGTGTAGCTGATGCTTGCTCCTAATGCCTGTCATTGTAGTCGACTGTAGTTTTTTTTTTAATGATTTCTTTTGTTCGAAGTTTAATAGAAATTGCATGCAACAATCTGAGCCATTGAAAGGCTGAGATGTGCTGCTTGAGTGACAACTATCAACCGGCATGTCTATATAAAACTGGTAAACAGCATTATGAGCCGCATTAGCACCAGCTTTTAGATATAAAAAATAAAATATTTATGAATTTTCTTATGTAGTGGTATAATTCACAGATTAACACCTTCAACGAGCGTGCGGCTTGCAACTCGTTAGATTACAGAAAGGTGCACGCGCATGCGCTGCTGGGTACTGGGACAGAGCAGATAGAAAGAAAGCTGTATGGACCATAACTAAATAGAAAACAAAACAAACAAGTTTTGGTTAATTGTCTTTTTGACATTTTTTTTACTTCGCTATAATGCAGTGGAGATAATTTTGTGTTATTAAAATCTGTCCAGATGTTTATTTATTTAAGTGTTTATGTACATAAAATGTGTTTTTAAAAGACTCCCAGAGCATTTGTTCCACATCACAAAACAACTTTTTTATACCTATTCTTTGATTTTTAATGCGCTGTAACGATGTACGTATGTATGTATGTCAGACGATTTTATGGGCTTTTTTTAACACTTTTAATTTTAAGTTTTTTCAGTTCAGAGTGCATTGATTAGTCTGGACTCTGGAAAAACTGGTTTAAAAACTTTTGAACAGCTACACACATCATCCGATTTTTTTTTAGATTCAATTATTACATACAACTCCTTGTATGCAAACCGGGAGTAACTACATTTCATTAAAACTAAGTCCTGTTGATTTTCAATGCAGGAGCAAAGGATCATTACTGCAAGTCAGGCTGGAAAAATCTCTAGATTTAGTGAAAATTTGGATATGAAACTTTACGCCAGAAACTCATCGATAGCTTCAACATAAAAATAATCATTAAACCTCTACAAAACATACACACATATCGCACAAAATCTTCAAAGGTGGCACAACTCAAAATTACACGTTCTTCAGAAAATTCGAAAAATAATTTCTAAGCACATGCTATAATCAGATGGGCAAGCAAGACTTTACCTTAGGTTTTTTCAACAAATTACAACAAATATTTGTTCCAGCTTTCGCTGAAAGGCAATTAAAAGCTCTGTGCATTGGTATTAGGCGCATCTGGGTAAACTAAATCACAACTGATCTGGCGAGAAAAGTGATCAATTACCTTAACTGAGTTGAATTGTTATAACGACTTTTGTAGTCCCTGAATTCATCTATGTACAGCTGCTGATGACTTCTTCTTTTCCGCAAGCTTGCACGATATACAGCAATACATATTAGGATTTGTAAATAATATTGACCTAATCACCAGCGCCATGGGGGCAGCACACTCCAACTCAGAGTGGTAGACGAGAACAAGAAGCTAGACTGATACAATTTACGGGCAAAGATTAAAATGCAAAGACTTCACTGGCTTGGTTATTTCAAATACATATTTGAACGATCTTGTAAAACGATCTTTTAATTTAGCACTCACGGGTGGACAACGAAATAAAAAGTGCTCGCCAGCACAATGGGAGGATTGTGTTTAAAAAAACTTGTCTGTACTTCTTACGGATATTCACTCAATTCTCTAACGACAAAATTAGAGATGGCAATGGCATCGAAGGTGAGATTCCTGTGTGCAGCACAGCCAAGACTATGCTACGCTCTTACAACTCGAAAACCACCACTATATTCTAACACTTCCAAGTCTGGATTTTAAGAGAGGAGATGGATACTTGTGCGATGCTGTCTCGTAACATTTCAGGCATTCAAATTGGAACTAACCCCGAATGAAGAACACCCCGTTTCATTCTATTGATTCTGCTTGATTATCTTCACTTAGGGTTGCCAGACGTACTGCTTTTGGGAGTACATGTACTCATTTTTATTGCAATGTACTCCCTTGTACTCCCAAAAAAAATATATGGCAATGTACTCCTTTATTAGTTTTGTACTTCTTTTGTTCTCCTTTTTTCAGCTATTAATATTTTATCATATACAGGGTGTAAAATAATAACTGTCGCACAGTTTTTTTTGTTTTTAATAAAAGGGACCTTTATACATTTTGCGAAAATTTTATTAAGCCGTTTTTAAATTTTAACCTTCATTTGGGTTTACCAGCGGGTTTGGGAAAATAGCGCAAGCGGCCCGCAAGTCTTCGTCGGTTACTTTATTACATATCTTCTGTAAATATAGGCTACTTTCCCCAATTTGGGTCCTTTATACTCCGTCTTTTGTCCAACATAAGGCCTCATACTCAGCAATCGAAAAGACTCCGCACCGGTGACTAGGAGGGCATTCATACGACCAACCCTATACAGTTTTTTTCTCTTTTCTTTATACAAATTTTAAGGAAAAGTACACCTATAAAAGACGTGACGTGTAAAAGACGGGCCGCATGAACTTATCTCCCAAAGCTGACAAATGCAAATAAGGATTAAAATTTTAAAACTAATTAATAAAATTAATGTAAAGTATTAACAAAGTTAACAAAAAAATACTCTTTTTCGCAACATCCATAAAGGACCCTTTTATTTTTCAAAAAACCTGTGCGACAGTTATTATCTTACGCCCTGTACTTTGTCATTCATATTGTGGCAAACACTACTTAGTAAGCAAAGTTAAGTGTGATAGTGAAAAGGTGTAGGCATGGTCGTAGCAAGGTAGGTGCAGAGCGCTCGGGTATAAAAATCAGAAAAATAATAAATTAATTATAAGGCTTAAATTAAAAAACTGGCCATATATTCAGAAGGAGTTTGGAATTCTTTTGTAGAATTTAGTTGGGGAAAATTTCCTATAAGGGCGGCCATTGAAGAGGTGGTGAGCGAAGGGGGAGTGGGCGTGGCTCCCCGACAACCTAGGCCCCCTATGGGTCCTTAGGTACGCCTTAGAAAAATTGCCAAATATCACAATTGATCACCATCTTTTTAACGACCGCCCTTATTGGAAAACCAGCTCATTTAGTTATTTATTTTTAACATTTATTGTTGCTTTGAAAAAGATTTCTAAAATATCTTTGTTTATTTGTACCTACTTAATAGTAATTTGTAACAATAAATTGCACAAAAAATTAAAAAAGAAATTGTACTCCTTTTTTACGTCTTGTATTGCTTTTTTCCTATCGAAAATATAAATGTACTCCTTTCTCCGTTTCAAAATCTGGCAACTCTATCTTCACTTAAAAAAATTCCGGGATCACCGTGACTACACTGAGAAAAAAAATTACAAACATTGGTCAATATAACCAAATTCAAACTTGAAAAGGGATCAAAGCGATTTTTGTTTATTATATTTTTAACAATCATTTGGTAATATTAACCACACTTTTGCTTACATTAAACAAATTTTCGGTTATCGATTTTTTCGTTTGAATCAGCTTATGTTCCGCACTTCAGAGATCCTTTTTCATAATTCGGAGATACAAAACAAAAAATCTATTATCATTTTTAGCTCAGTGTAAGGTTTTGGCTTTGGACACCACTTTCTTCACAACGTTGAGTGCAACTAATGTTCTATTTGAGGTCCCACAGATAAGCTGAGCTAACCGTACCTACACTGAGAAGAAAAGAGTTTAGGTACATGAACTAAATATGTTTCATTCAAGACATGACTTGATTATAGCTACATTATTTAGTTATAGTTACCGAATCATAGGTTGAAAGAAATATATTTAGCTGACTTTTTTCTGAGTGTAATTTAACCTTGCTAAACTATTGAATACCAGGGTGAAGCAATAAAATGACGACATAAATAAAAACACATCAGAAGATTCAACTAGACTGCTCCCTTGCTTTGATCAAGTGTTAGAAGGAGAGGGTATTTCAAATATTTCTAAACTTCTATTTATCTTTTTTCGGAATATGGCAGCAAAGGTCACACATTAAAATTCAATTATTTTTGAAATCATAAAAAAAAATTATTTCAGTATCTTATAGTCCTATTTTCCACATTACTGCACATTTTGTTACAGGAAAGTTTTATTGGTTGCCAAAAATTTATATCAAATCTTGTAACACCAATTCTGAGTACATTGGCAACGCATTAAATGTACATATTTAGCAATTCAGCTACGGATTTCTATAGAAATTCTGCTATTGTATATTTCGCCGGGAAGTATGTAGTACATACATACATGGTATGGTGTTATATTTGTATGTACAATGAAACATAATTTATATTGTAAACAAAATTTGCATGAGACAATGGCGCGCAAACTTCCTATACAACGGCGAAAATTTTCAAAGAAATAATCAAGGTTTTTGCAGAAGGAATTCAAAAATCTGCTCAAGAATATTAAGGTGAAGATCCTTTGTACGCTTTTGTGCTTGTTGCACCCCTTTATCACCGGTGGTAACAATACTCACGCAATAAATGTGAACATATGTACATTTTCATGTGTGGTAAGATGTTTCCAGGTAAAATGCGCAAAACTAGCAGTAAAATAAAAGCAAATAAAAATCAGGTACAGGTGTTTTTTGAAAACTTAACCCGCTGACACTGTCACTGCAATCAAACTAAAGGTGTGACACATTAACCCTTAACTGCATGCGAGCACAGGTAGAAAGGTTAAAAGAAGTGCACGTAATTTCCATACCTATAAAAGCTGTGAAATTTTTGCATAAGGACATCATTTGCAAAAGTGGTAAAAGAGTGTCACAACAAATCCTCTCACACATACGGAAAGAGACATTTTTTTTTTAAATCAAATATAAAAACACGAAATTTATTCAAGTCAAGAAAATGTCCGAAGATTTAAGAAACATCTCTTTACCATACCAGCTCTACCTTTATAATGAGGAATTACGGCATGCAAGCCCACGAAAACACATTGTACGCCGCATTAAATCGAAAGCGGATTTAACCTCCACATTGATTAATGAAAATATTAAACATCTTGACGACTATGGCGTGGAGGATTTGCGCACAATCAATCGTCAAGTGGATTTCAAAGAGGAGTTAGCGATAAAAGCTGTACTAATGCAGGAGAACTGCATTAGGCGGAAATCGGAAAATATACCAAGCACTTGGTTGTAGCAAAGGCGGTACTTTGTGCTATAGACAAGGCAACGTGAAAAATTCAGTGACCAATTTCGACCCCATTGATGACAATTTAAAAGAAAAAATGTATATGTATATAAGCTATTAATTATTATAAATTTAAGTGTTAATGCGTATTTTTGAAAATAAAGAAAAATCAAAAAAATATTAATTTTTTCTGCGCCTTTCGTTTGATGGAAACCCAATGCAGAATAAGAGAATTTCCAGCAGAATCTGGGGACTTAAATCGAAGCTTTTGATATGGATGTATACCGCTATCATGAGACCGCTTCTGACATAAGGCAGACACACAATATAATCTTAGTAAATTATATGGTCACCAATACTCACTTCCAAAATAACGTACAAGTGCGATTCATATTCAGAAATGAAGGTAGAAGAGACCGAGCGGCCAATGAAGAGGATATCTCTGCATATCGACGGAATAAAAATGGATTGTGGAGCCGATGAAAGGGTATGATGCTGCTTTCCTAACAGCGGCAGCCAAAGAACCCAAACTTGGTTGTTTATATTAATTATTGCTCTCAAAAGGCACTCAATAACCAGTTTTAATGTTGCCATACGAGATTTGAGGGCTTTAGTAGGCCCTTAGCCGTTAGTGGAGATCGGAATGTTTGGACATCGAAGTCCGTACATCTTTTATGGCGTGCATCCGTGCTTTCCTCTAAGTTTCGATTGTACAACTTTGGTCCAAATATACATATCTCCGTTTCTTCTTAAGTCAGTTGTAAGCCTTTTTTAAATTGAGCTTTGTATTGTAATTTCAGGGTACTGCTACGTTAGAATATCGATCTTCCTACGGCTCAGAAACTCTTCTGTTCCGATGCTGGCATCTTTCGTTCTTATGATAGCCCTCTTCGCCTGAGTTTGAATATTAAGCTAGATAAGGTCAGGAATAACTTCTGAAGATGCTGTTGGACATGTTCTTATTGATCACGTTATGCGTACGCATGGCTTTTTTTAGCTTCTTGATTGCCCTAAGTTGTGCAGATTTATCAACCCAAGCGATGTCTCCTATACAAGTTGTTATGGGTCGCGCTATCGCCGTGTAGGTCTATCTCAATATTTTTAGAGATAAACCCGCAACTTTTTGCTGCAATAGATCATAATTGATCTTAAAGCTTCGTCCGGGCCTATACTTGTGCGTGCTCGAAAAATTTAATCTCTTTTTTGATATATTATGTTTGTACTAGTTAGCTATCTAGTTTTTGATAGAATTATTTTTGAAGTTTTCAAGGCTTACTCCAGTCTAAGAGAAACCCCTAAATGGAGAGATCTACACTTTTACTCCAGCTCCGAAGAAGTACACTCGGAGGTTTGACTTTTTTATGTTGCTGGATCCAGATATTGGACCATGGACCTCCTGAGTAGCAATAGGCGCATCTAAGCACTCGGCTACGGCGGCAAAAGCCGAAAAAAGTCAAAAATTGCAATAAAGTATTAAGAAAAGTTAAAACAAGAACAAACGTGAATTTACTTGTTTTACTTTTGATCTAAAACAAGTAGTTTTTAAGAAAAAAACAAAACCGACTTCAACTCTCATAAAAAAACTTAAGACTTTCGTTAATTTCTTCACGATCCAATTATCGGATCTAAACAAAATTAGTATGGGATCACCCTTGAGGTACCAGCTTTCCGATGGAAAAAGAATACTAAAAAAAATAATTTATATTCCGACGAACTGATAACCTCCTTCTTTTTTTGAAGTGGGTTAAAAAAGGTTAAACTTATTTTACTTCTATATTTTTCTAAGTAGAAGCTATATTTCGTGTTAATAGTTTTATTTTAATTTTTGGTCATGACTTCATACCAACATAAGCATTTTCATGGTCAGAAAACTATGTAAAATAAAACCAGTTTATCTGGCTTTTTTTCCTAATTTCAAAATGGGGAACCTTTTTTTTTTTTTTATTTCACCGGTTTGGGACGCCCTAAACATCTCCTAGGTAAAATTAAAAAAAAAAATTAAATACTTTTTTGGCATCTAATTACAAATATCTGAATGTATTTTTGCATTGAAAAAATGTCTCATGAAAAAAAGCTATTTAGACGTAGACTTCAGATCCCTGTTTTCTTATGACAATATCCAGACGCAGATGAGCAGCCTTCGTTTAAACTTTTTATACTCGCATCTCTGCATAGATGATTTAGGTTCAATCTTTCACAAATAGCAAACCATTAACGCTTATTAGGCAACTCTATATAAATGTGTAGCGACTTCTTTCAACTCAGCCGCACGCTCATCAACAACCAACACAAACTGCGATAGCTTTCAATCCGTTCCTCCATTTAATTAGAGTATCAATTGTGCGAAATTTCAAAACGATTCAAAACAAACAGAACGGATGTTGCACATTGAACCCGCCTATCGTTGATGGTTTGCTGCGCCGTTTGCCGTTGCATTCAATTGCAGAGATGAATCTCAACATGCAACTAACTACATTGCACCGGCAAATAAACATACATACATATGATTATACTCGTGCATGTGCAGAAACATATGTAGGTACATACATGTATGTATGTAACAATGAATGCAAGCAATGTTAGTGCAAAGCTACCCCAGCAAACGCGCCTGATTTTCGCCCTCCCCCGCTGCTTTATAGCCCAAGCTAGTGAGTGCTATTGCGATTCATTGCAATATTTGATTGCAATCGTCAGTAGTAACAATGGCAACAATCGCAACACTCAGCCTTCCACAACAACAACAACAACAGTGAAATAACAAAAACAGTGCATCGTAGCTGGCAATGCAAGTGGCTTTGCTAGAAACAATATGTAAACACATAGATGCATACATACATACATGCAAACGTAGGCTATTTAAATCCATAATACAAAAGACTTCAACTGCAGCCAGCAGCAGCAGCAAGCAGCAAATGCAGCTACAGAGCGTGCATTGCCAATACTCATGCTATGTATGTATGTAGTTGCGGTTGCCATTGCTGTTGCTTACGACTGTTGCTGTTGTTGAGTTGCATGAAAAATGGATCTGCTCCAGAAGATTTCAGTAATCTCATTCGTCACACTTGGTTGCTCAAGTACGAATTTATCGTTGCTTTTTTACTAATATACAGTGTTGTTGTTGCTTTGTACTAGTACAAGCATTTTGCTTAGTAAAGCAGCTATAGCCTTAGCGCACGGCTATTAGAAGTACTACTAACAACATACTTTTAAGCATATGTATGTATGCGCATGCAAGCAGTGGCTACTACCCCTTCCCCCTCCGCCCCCCCTCGCCCTTAACACACCAACAAACATCATTCAACAATGGGCAGCGCGAAAAGTTAATTCCTTTGCTTCGTTGATTTTGGAAGCCCTAGAAGAATTATGAAGTGGTAATACTTGTTGCCGTACTTTTATTACACACTCTGCTGCGCACAGATACATACATTCATACATTAGTGCACAAATATGAGTAGTTAGAATACATATGTATGTATGTATGCATGTAGAAAAGTATTTTGCATTTAAGTCATTCTGTCTACATTGCCATTCACTTTAAAGTTTAAACCATAGTCAACTGTGTATTAGCTATAAGTATTGTACCTATGTGTTGGCGATACTGTTGCTTACATTTGTATGTACAAGCATATGCAAGTCTTAGAAAAAAAATCCAAGAATGTTATGGCACAGTGCGCAAAGCGCATGAATGCGACTGTTTATGTTATCTGCAGATGAGGTTAGGCTATTTTTTGATGCCACACATTTCAGTATCGGAATATCTTCTTTGTTACCCAGCCAACTATTTTTTGTTGCAAGCAATTAGTACTTTTGAAACGACCGCCATTGTGTATTAATGCCGTATTTGTTTGTAGTCACGATATATAATTACAAAGCACATGATTGTTACCAAAAAGGCACCACACAAAAATTCAACTAAGAACACTTAAATATGTGTTGAAAACTAACAATAGGCAGAAAGAAGTATTGCGAGATATCAGTCAAAAAGTGAAACGAACAGTAGACCACCAAGCAACAAGTAGTTGAATACAACTACTTTGATCATTCGTTGGTTAGTAACACAATGACTATTACTTATTTAAAAAAAAAAGACTATTGAACCCATGTAGCGTTGAAACATCAAAATTATTGGTCAGGAAATTGCACGAAATTTTTTAAAATTGCAAAAATTGCTTTTGCATCAAATCAATTCAAATTACATTATAAAAATTTTTAAATTAGTAGTTTATTTCAAATCCACAACTTTTTACCTCCCTTAAAAATTTATGATTTTCGAAGTGCAGATCTAGGAAAAAAAGCTATCTGCGTACAAAATTTCAAGCAAATCCGGCCATAAATACGATTTTGTCGAATAGATCGGTCCCTGGTCCACCGATCATAAAAAAGTATCCTATATGTTAATTCGGGCTATAAGCTACCTATGTGTCAAATTTCTAGAAAATCGGACCACAAAGAAAATTGTTTCGAATAGATCGGTCCCCGGTCTATCTACCGGGAAAAAGTAAATTTTGTTGGGCTATTTCATGAAAATCGAACCAGCTGTTCGCGAGATTACCTGTTACAAAAAAAGGGACTTCTCTCGAAATAATTAGTATAGTTATAAAAAAATTTAATATTTTAGGCAAAAAATATTTTTTTTCTTCATACATTTATTTTTACAGGCAAAACAGTTGATTATATAGAAAAACGTTATATGAACAGATTAAAGGAATTGTAATTTTTAATTTTTTTAAATTTTTTTGAGCAAAATCGGACTAGTGGTTCTCGAGTTATGTCAAAAAAAGACCACCAAAGGTGACAATTTCCCCTATATGATAGTTATATATATATCTCGATTCCTAGACTTGACCCAGCGAAACGCCGGGACACGTATAACTTGTTTATGACCGATATAACATTTCCCGTTGGTTTCATCCCATCCCGATTTTGACTGTCGCATAGTGTAATGGAGGATGGTTCCGTGCGCAGAAGTGGAAAACTTTTGACTGCCATTCACCTGGGAGTGGCCAGAAGCGATTCTTGTGCGTACGGTTCAAATCGCAGCTCACAACGTCCGGATATTTATATCCACGCATCCTCTGGGTAGCAACCAAACACCCGTTTGGGAGCGAGCTAAAGTGAGAAGGCGTAAAACTTCGCGTGCGCTGGGTTTGGGTCCCGCCACGTTAAAACCCTGCCCAATGAAAAGAAGCAAACAGCCTCGGATGAGACCCCCTTTTTCTGATGACGACCACGGCAAACGTATAAAGGACTATGATTTAAGGGTATGCACCTGGAATATCCGGACCCTTAATGGGGAAGGTGCCTCTGCCCGGCTGGTTGATGTCCTCGGGAAGACAAAGGCTGACATCACCGCCATCCAAGAAATGCGATGGACGGGGCAAGGTAAAGTAAGCGTGAAGCCTTGCGGCGTCTACTACAGTTGCCACGTAAAGGAGCGCAAATTCGGTGTTGGATTCGTGGTAGGAGAGAGACTCCGTCGCCGAGTACTGGCGTTCACCCCGGTGGACGAACGTCTAGCCACAATCCGCATCAAAGCTAGATTCTTCAACATCTCGCTCATCTGCGCCCATGCCCCGACGGAAGAGAAGGATGAGGCGTCCAAGGATCTCTTTTATGAGCGCTTGGAACGTACATATGAGCGCTGCCCCCGACACGATGTCAAAATCGTGCTTGGCGCTTTTAATGCCAAGGTGGGCAAGGAAGGGATCTTTGGCGCCACTGTCGGAAAATTCAGCCTCCACGACGGAACGTCCGATAACGGACTGAGGCTGATCGACTTCGCCGGGGCCCGAAATATGGTAATATGTAGTACTAGGTTCCAGCATAAGAAAATCCACCAAGCTACATGGCTGTCTCCAGATCGAAAAACGAGAATCCAAATCGATCATGTTGTGATAGACGGAAGGCATGCTTCAAGCGTTTTGGACGTACGTACACTCCGAGGGCCAAACATCGACTCGGACCACTATCTTGTTGTAGCCAAGATACGCACCCGCCTCTGTGCAGCAAAAAATGTGCGCCCAACAATGCAAGGAAAGCTTAACGTCGAAAAGCTGCAATCACAACAGACGGCCAATTTATTCGCCACTCGACTCACACACCTGCTCTCTGAGAGCACTCTTCAACAATCCGACGTACGCGAGCAGTGGAACCACATTTCCCGATCATTAAGTACCGCCGCCGAAGAAGTAGTTGGATTTCAGCGAGCCCGAAAGAACAACTGGTACGATGAGGAATGTCAAGAAGCCGCAGAGAAAAAAGATGCCGCCTACAGGGCCACGCTGCGATCGGGCGCAACGCGAGAGATGTGGGACCGTTATAGGGAACTGAAGAAGGAAGCGAGACGTATTTGCCACAATAAGAAGAGAGAGGCCGAAATACGTGAGTGCGAAGAGCTTGAGATGCTGGCCGACAGGAAGAACGCCTTACGGAAGGTTTCAAGACCGGGGCGAACTCCTGTAAGAACAACAATGGCGACCTAGTGACCGATGTCCAGAATATACTTAAATTGTGGAGGGAACACTTTTATAACCTACTGAATGGTAGCAGCGCTGAAAGTAGTGAGGAAGACGAACCCGAGTCCCCAGTCGATGATGATGGAGTAGCTTTCCCACCGCCTGACTATGACGAGGTACGAATAGCGATTACGCGGCTGAAAAACAACAAAGGTGCTGGAGCTGACGGCCTGCCAGCCGAGCTATTCAAGTACGGCGGCGAGGAGCTGATGAGGTGCATGCATCAGCTCGTATGCAGAATATGGTCAGATGAACGCATGCCCGACGACTGGAATTTAAGTGTGCTCTGCCCAATCCACAAGAAAGGCGACCCCGCCATACGCGCCAACTACCGCGGAATTAGCCTTCTAAGCATAGGTCACAAGGTCTTATCGAGCGTATTGTGCGAAAGACTGAAGCCCACCGTCAACGAGCTGATTGGACCTTATCAGTGTGGCTTTAGGCCTGGAAAATCCACCATAGATCAGGTATTCACAATACGCCAAATCTTGGAAAAGACCCGCGAGAATAGGATCGACACACACCATCTATTTGTCGATTTCAAAGCCGCTTTCGACAGCACGAAGAGAAGTTGCCTTTATGCCGCGATGTCTAAGTTTGGTATCCCCGCGAAACTAATACGGTTGTGTAAAATGACGTTGAGCAATACCACCAGCTCCGTCAGAATAGGGAAGGACCTCTCCGAGCCGTTTGATCCAAACGAGGTTTCAGACAAGGGGACTCCCTTTCGTGTGATTTCTTTAATCTTATGTTGGAGAAGATAATAAGAGCCGCAGATCTGAACCGCTCAGGCACAATACTTTACAAGAGCGTACAGTTGCTGGCGTATGCCGACGACATCGATATTATCGGTAAAAACAAGGGCTACGTCTGTTCTGCCTTCTCGGGATTGGATAGAGAAGCAAAGCGAATGGGTCTGGTGGTGAACGAGGACAAAACGAAGTATCTCCTGTCAGCACACAAACAGTCAGAGCATACGCGTCTTGGCACCCACGTCACTGTTGACAGTTACAAGTTTGAAAAAGTAGAGGACTTCGTTTATTTGGGAACCAGCATTAACACCAATAATAATGTCAGCTTGAAATCCAACGGAGAATCCCTCTTGCCAACAAGTGCTACTTTGGGTTGAGTAGGCAATTGAGAAGTAAAGTCCTCTCTCGTCGTACAAAGATCACACTCTATAAGTCACTCATCATGCCTGTGCTGGTATATGGTGCGGAAGTATGGACAATGAAAGCATCTGATGAGGCGGCTCTTGGAGTTTTCGAGAGAAAGATTCTGCGAAAGATTTACGGACCTTTACGCGTTGGTGATGGCGAATATCGCAGACGATTTAACGATGAGCTGTATGAGCTTTACAACGATATAGACATAGTGCAGCGAATTAAAATTCAGCGGCTCCGCTGGCTTGGCCATGTCGTTCGGATGGACAGAAACGCTCCTGCTCTGAAAATATTCAACGCTGGCCGCGATGCTGGTAACAGAGGAAGAGGAAGGCCTCCTCTGCGTTGGAAAGACCAGGTGGAGAAGGACTTGGCTTCACTTGGCATTTTCAATTGGCGTCAGTTAGCACAGAAGAGAAATGACTGGCGTGCTGTTTTGGACTCGGCCAAAATCGCTTAGGCGGTTACAGCGCCAAATAAGAAGAAGAATATATAATTGTAAAGGAACAAATTTATCAGCAAAAAAAAACAGAATTGAAAACTGTATTCACTATACATACATACATAATACGAGTACTGCTTGTAAATTTGTAATGAATAATGTATGTAAAGCTGCCAATTTGAATTGCTGATCTTATATGATTTATGTTGTTAATAGTCTTAGTGGCTGATGCTTGTTGTACATATCTATTTGCAAATGATGAGGTTATCGGCTAAAAATTGGTGAGCTCATAAATTACAATGAAAACAAAGCAATATGCTAAAGTGAAAGAAATTCTAAATGAAATTAGACAAAAAAAAACACAAAAATATTGGAAGCTCTGCAAATGAAACTACATACATACATACATGTGTACATATGTGAATAGTACATTCCCACGTAGGCATATGTATATGGGGATTCATGGCGACTCACTACTAGGTAGACGTTAAATGTTGAATGATTACAGGAGAGATCATTGAATTTGGATAGTGGTAATTAGTTAATGTCTAATTGCCTTTTGTTGCATTGGAAACTAAATAACGAAATAATAATTTCGAAATCATAAAATGTTGCAACCGATAAGGCACATGGATTAATATGTATGGGTATGTGTACATTAGACAGCCTCACCCTGCCCACAAATCCAATTAGATATTCTTCCCTAAGAAAACTATAAAATTGGAGATATTTTGGGTCTGGACGAGGTCATTCCTACCAGCAAAAGAATGCCTGTAAAAATCGCGTTATTCATGAAAAGAACTTTTTTAATATCGCTTGTGTTCCGCGAATTTCGCACAGATTCAGAGAAAGTGACAGACACTTTCCTTTTTCAACCATCTTGAATTAAGAACGTACGACCGACTGTCTTGGTAATGAAAATTCACCATCCGCTGAAGCAGACCGACTATACAAATCTAGTATCTTTTAGGCAGAGAATCAATCAGAGCATTCGTCACCTCTAACCCCTGGAATTCCGTCATCGGAGACTAATGCCACTGCGTGAGGCTCGCGATACTTTGATACAACTCCATTCTGGATATTGTAGCAGGTTAAATTGTTCAGTCCACTTTGAATAAGATGCCGACATCATTAACCACCTCTTTATATGCCCACTTACATCAGCTCATCTAACATCCTCCTCCCTACAGTCCAAACACGTCGGATCTGGCCTATTCCTGAGCGCTCCGTTAGATGGGAATGAATACGACACGTAGTCGAATCATTGATTTAGAAAGAGTTTAGTTAGCTGTTGCAACAACAACAAAAACCGAGAACGATTTTCCAAATATTTTTTTAGTAATTTTCTGCCGTGGAAAATTGTTCAGTATTCAAATGTAATACAATTTATAAAAAATGTTCCAGTTTCATTTCCAATGAAATAAATATTGAAAATTTTTAGATTCTGATATTTATATAAGTAAACTAGGTAAAAACCCGGTTTACTCGGTATAAACGACAAAAAATATTACAAAAACCGACTGAAACCGGTTTGAAAAAATCGAGTCAATTACCTTAGTCTATAGTATATTATTTTCCACTTGGACCAAATAGGTTTTGAGCTGCAGTTTCTACGATAAAAGTGGTGTATCCACTTCATTTGTAGGTTTTTTGTGGACATTTCAGTCCTGGCCAATTCAGTTGCCTCCCAATAACCTGGCTCTATATATCTGTGCCGTAAAACCCAAATAACTCTATATTCGATAGCTATTTTGGAAGAAATGAGCAGCATTTTGAATGAGAATTCTTGCCGGCGAAGCGAAGTGCTTCGAAGAGTGTTGGGGAAATTGAGTAACAAAGATCGAACTATACCCTTATTCATCACAAAAGAAGAATAAGCATATAATACATACTACTTCTTTTACATGCAGCACTTGGTAACTATTTGTGAGTGATATTCATAATAACCTAGGAAACGAACTCCGTATACTGAGCTAGGAAGGCGCATGGTGCTATATTCTTGCCAGAAAATGCTATATATGCAGTTTCGTCTAGGTCTTGATCTTATGTCATGATTGTACGAGGCGGTGATTAGCCCAATACCATGTATTACGCATGGCTTCTGTGGTTCGATGAAAAGCCGGGGGCATAATATCATGTCCAACGAAAATCGTGAATGTCAGCTGTAATTCCAATAGATCTCTTTATTGAGGATAGTAACTCATAGAGCGCTCCAGCGGTTGAGGCAACTGCGTCTGTGCAAAGAACGTAGACGATGGGCATGAACGCATCCTATACTCATCCAATCATCCACCTTCAGTAAAATGTTTTCATCAAGGTGAAAGGATGCTACTTTGAAGCGTCGATTTTTTTTGCATGGGTCAGAAATGGATTGTGGTGGCATAGTGGCTGGTATTTATCGACTCACTTCCATATCAAAAGTTTAATCGACTTTTAGATTCGGCCATTGTTTTTTTGAGGCGGAAGGCTTTGCTATAAAATGGTTTTAGCCTCAGAATGCTATGAGTTGCTATTTGTTTATTTTATGTTCGTCACAAAACTATACCATTCTCTTTCTGGTGAAAATATATTTTTTTATTTTTACAAATAAATGGCCCATAAAGAACGACATTAGAATAGCTTGGAAAAATAAAAAAAAACCCTAAAAATTAAACAAAAAATGCCTGCGTGCGTAGAAAGGGTTTTTTTCATAAAATCTTTGCGCTTCGTCCCGTTCACGAATGAGACACCGAATGAGACACCGATTAAAATATTTTGAGTGGCAGTGATAAAATTAGCCAAAGTTTTTAATTCGATTGAGGAGGCACCAACTTTTTTCGTGAGGCATCCTAATGTACGCACATACATAAATACAAACGGATTAATTGTAATTTTCGAATACTCGATATAACTCGGAATGAAAGTACTTTCAATTAAATATAGCAAAACTGTAGTTTTTCTTCGGGGCTAAATTGTAAAGTTTCAATTAGATTAGTGTTTTAAGCTTCCAATCAAGCCTTTCAAACTGCTGTTAATTTAATAGTAGCCAAAAATAGCAAATCAAAATTATAGAGCGGGCAATTTGAAGGGCGTTCTCGCTTGTCTGTTTAGCTACTATAATCCGAAGCTGGTAAATGAACTTTGGCACAAGTATGTCTGTATGTATGTATGTAGCTAGGTAGGCACTTTGGTACTCGTAACGCATAGTTTCCCCAATTACACACTTCAGCTACGTGAATTGTTGCTGGCAAATGTTGGTTGCTGCATTTGCTATAATAGGAGATACATATGCACACAAACATACATACATACTTACATATGTATATACGCGCATCCACATGCAAACAAATGCGTTTGGTATTGATAAGCAAAAGTACTTGCACTTGCAATGTTGCACAAATTATTATTGCCCGCACGCTTGTTGTTGTTGCTCTATACTGGAGTAATTTCTAGTGCACGCCAGCCAGTACATAAGTGTTTGATTGATCCACAAGCATTTAGCGTATGACTGAATTAACGCACTAACAAATGCACTTGCTTACACTGAACTATGGGTAATTTGACCCATTTTTGTGGTAAAACTTGACTATGACTAAGCAAGTAGTTTATTTTAAAAACATGATTTTTTATTGATTGGCGTATGATTGCGCAAATTTTTGGAAACAAAAACTATCTTAACCCTTGACGACCGATGAGTCTAAAGGGGTCAATTTTTAATTTACGGTTTTATTGAAACGTTTGAATGCAGTTTTTTATATACATATATTTGTATTAAAAAAAAAATTCTTTTACTTATAAAAACTATTTATCCAGTGGCTCTTTTTTGAAATAGTGACAAATTAAAAGGGACCGAAAATAATCGTTACTATGAAGGATTTTTATTTTAAAATCATTGTAAAATCGTTATTTTTTTATTTATATTTTTAGTATCTATTTTAATCGGTATTTAATAATTTTGATTTTTCCGATTAAAAGTAATCATTACTCTAAGATTTTTATTTTTCCGATCATTTTTAATTGTTTTTTTTATTATTGTTATCTTTTTCGATAAAAAATAATGGTTTTCTTAGATTTATATTTTCCAAACATTTTTTTTTTAGTTATTTTATGATTTTAATTTTTTCGATAACCGTTGTTTTTAGATTTAATTATTTTGATAAGAAAAGATTTAAATGGATCACTTTTATAACGTTTAAAAAAGATTGAAAAAAAAATTCAAATCACAAAATAACGATTAGAGATGATCGAAGAAATCGCCAAAAATAGCAACTTGAAATTTACGAATTAAACTAAAAACTCTTGATTTCATTTGTGATGGTCTAAACACGGCCAATTCCGGGTAAAATTCTAACACCTTTTTCAAATTAAATTTAAACAAAACAAGTAAGAAAGTCTAAGTTCGGGCGGAGCCGAACATTAAATACCCGGCGCAAGTATTAAATATGTTTTTTCACCTTTCCGAAACCTTCCGCTAGATGGTAAGCCGGGGTGTATCAATTTTGAGTAAATTAGCGTCCTTCAATTTCGAAATATTGAAGTTTCAAGCATTTCTGAAATTTACCGTTATATGAGAAGCGGCCGTTATTTTAGTCCGATTTCAATAATTTTCAACGTTTTGCTTATATGTGGCAAGCACAATAACCACACCGAGTTTGGTACAAATTGGTAGAACGGTTACCGATATACATATATGTGATCATAAGTGGGCGGTGCCATGCCCATTTTCCAAAATTTTATCATAAACGTATTTCCTGGTAAAGGATTGTTGCAAGCATCAATTTTGAATAAATTAGCTTCAATATTTACTGATTTATCGAAGATTTTGTATTTCTCTAAATTACCGTTATATGGGATGTGGGCGTGGTTATTGTCCGATTTTAAAAAGTTTCGGCCATTTGGTATGCTGTACCAGGGCCAACAACTGTGCCAAGTTTGGAAGAAATTGGTGCAGCGGTTACGAAGATATACACATGTAACCATAAGTGGGCGTGGCTACGCCCATTTTCCAAAAATTTATAATATTCTTATTTTTCGTCGAAAAATTATTGTAAATATCAATTTTGAGCGAATAATCTCCAGTAGTTACTAAAATATCGTAGTTTTCGTATTTCTGAAAATTACCGTTATATGGGAAGTAGGCGTGGTTATTGAGCGATTTTAAAAATTTTCGGCCATTTAGTATGTTGTGCGAAGGCCAACAACTGTGCCAAGTTTGGAAGAAATTGGTGCAGCGGTTACCAAGATATACGCATATAACCATAAGTGGGCGTGGCTACGCCCATTTTCCAAAAATTTCTAATATTCTTATTTTTCGTCTAAAACTTATTATAAATATCAATTTTGAGTGAATTATCTTTAGTAGTTACTAAAATATCGCAGTTTTCGTATTTCTGGAAATTACCGTTATATGGGAAGTGGGCGTGGTTAAAGTCCGATTTCGCCCATTTTCAATACCAACCTACCTTGGATTAAGGGAAACCTACATACCAAATTTCGTTAAGATATCTCAATTTTTGCTCGAGTTATCGTGTACACGGACAGACGGACAGACGGACAGACGGACGGACAGACAGACATGGCTTAATCGATTTCTTTTTTCATCCTGATCATTTATGTATACATTTGTCTATATCTATCTCGATTCGTTTTGGCTGTTACAAACAACCGTTATGTGAACAAAATTAATATACCCTTGTGCACAAGTGCGCTCGGGTATAAAAATATAGAAATCAAAGGTTATATCAAAAGTATGTATTTTTCTCTATGAACAAATGTATGGTGATTTTGATTTCAATTTTAGTTTAATTTAATTCAAATTAATAAAATTATTACATTTAAAATTATTAAAATATTACAATTTAGAAAATGTACGATTAAAAGAGGATTTAATAAATGTTGACTGGGAATGAATGCGAAATGCATGAGCCATTTGATACGAAAGTTCTTAAGATGAGTTTAGGGATTAGGATTCAGTTGATACTTAGCAATTAGATATTGAGATGGATAATAAGTTGTAGGTTGCGAGCATTCCTATGGTGTTGGATCGTCGCTTGGATATTAAACGATGGTTTTACTTGTTGAAACTGATGTTCGGATGAATGTGGTGCAGAATTGTTGGTCCCACGTTGGTTTATCGATGATCTGGTTGATCACACCGACGTCGCCTGATGTCTGGTAGATGTTGGAAGAAGGGAGGTTCGAAATGCGCTCAGTGTATTTATACCCAACACTGGAAGTTCGAAAATTAAATTCCAAGTAGGGATGCTTTTCTAGAGAATATACGCAGGGATGCGTTGAAGAATCAAGCTGAGCAGGGATGCTTTCTTTAAGTAGGCGCAAGTCACTTAAACACTCTAAAAAAAAATAAATATCTACCAGCTATATGTAGATCTTAAAAGCATTTCCTTTTTCTTTATTTTTTTTTAATTTTTTATTTTTGTTCATTTTTTTGCATAATCACTGCCTTAAATGCTTGTTCGAAAATAGCTAGCATAATTGATGGTAATATTTCACTCAGAGGCAACGACTTTGACCACCTGCTAGGCAGTTGTCGTACGTTTTTTTCTACATAAACAAAGGAAACTGTTATTTGGTTGGTAGTTTACTTTATCAATTAACAAAGACAAACGGTTTATTTTTTGGAAGTATGAAAAAAAGCCGTTTGCCGCAAAAACTGTACAAATTACCCATAGTGAGAATTAAACAACATAAATTGAAAGTATTCAGCTTTTAAATACAGTCAATGGAAAGCTATAGGCACATAAAAAGTTGTGCCTTTGGAGATTTTGTATTTGAGAACTGCATTTGATGACAATTGTATGTACATGCATATGTATGGGTACATGTGTGCATGTGACCCGATGTGTACTGAAACTACCCGTTGGTGTTCGAAATATGATTAAAGTGAGTACAAATTGCCTCTGAATATACATACATACATAGATGTGAGTAGCGTGCATGTTGCATGCACATATCATCTTAACTGCAATAACCAAACGCGCTCCCAAGCCATTGAGCGCGCACAAATTTAAATCATCATTAATTTAAAATTTTCATTTTCATATCAACATCATTTTTTTCTTCCCAATTTTTGCACAAAATTAACTCATCGCCGATATGCCTGTGGCCAGCAGCGAATCTGCACGCTTTTATTGAATTGAGTGGAAAATATCGCTTTGATGGTGTTTCTTTCGAAATTCACATCCGCCTGTGGGCAAATGCATTTGCGTTGTCCCTAGTTGCTAACATTACAAATGATAGTTATTTCGTTGGTTACTTATTTGAAATTGTTTTACGAAAAAATTATGCGCCACTTTTTTGTGCTTAACTAGTATTTATGTACTCATATAGGCATTCATAGCTTTTAAGTACCACTGATGTTTTGCAGCAGACAACCAGACATCAACAAAAAAAAACAAATACAGTGCAACAAAAATAGGTGAAAGTGCAGTTGTAACTCGAATCCTGCGTCGCGTCGATGTGATGCGTTGTAAGTGCAGCAGTTGCGGCCAAAAGTACAAAACCAAAACAAAGAAAACAAACAAAAGAAGTAGTAACAGAAAAAAAGTTCAACCAAAATGGCATTGCAAAAAAAAACAAAAAAAATATTACGAAATGTAACAAAATGCCGCAACAAAACAAACCCACACACGCAAGCCGCATGCTCTACATTAGTATGTACATATGTATGTACACACATTTATACTTGCGAAAAAAATTGCAAAATACCATCAGCAATGACAATCAGCAGCAACAACAACAACAAACAGATTAAAGGCGAAGGCATGCGAGAGTTGAACAATCAAATGGAAATATGCAAATAAAGGCAACAGATTTACTTAAATAGGAAGTAACAAATGCTAAAAAAAAAACAAAACAAAACACCAGCAAAAAATGGAGACCACGAAAGTGGTAAAACAAAAAACAATCAAACACAGTTTTTGCAATGAGCTGAAAATGGGTAAAAATTCGATGAACTAAAAATTTTAATACAACTAAATAGCACATATGTACATATAAGATCGTAAAGTAAATTGAAATGAGATCAAATAAAAGAAACATTCATAACGAAATTAACGGAAATTAGGGGAAATTAACGGAAATGAAATGCAACGAAACGAAATGAAATGAAACAAAGTGATTTGAAATGAAATGCTGGTACTAGGGATGTAACGATACGGGTAAAGACAAGTACATGCTCGATACTTTTCGTTCGATACCAAGTTATACAGGTAACGATACTTTTGAACCAAGTACTGAGTAGGTATTGAAAAAAAAATACTCGTACCAAAACCCGACACTAAGGCCAATATTGCTTCGGGAATCTTTCCACCACTGTTATTCGTGCTAGCTACTACAATGCACCAATCTAGCTAAAAAAAATAACGATTAAATTATGATTTTTATTATAAAAATCATTTCTTTAATGGTCCCTGATAAAATGAAATGAAATGGAAAGAAACTAAATTGAACAAAATGAAATCAAATAAAATGACGAAAAAAATTCCTGGCAAAAATCCCATATTTTCAACGGTTCACCCAAAATAACTTCTACTATTTAAGGCGCTTCATTTTCGTTTTCATTCGTAAAAAATACAAAAAATTTCATTAATTGTAATGAGATAAAAAGGACAGAATTTTTAATAATATATAAAACTAATATTTCTGAGTATATTTCGTAAAACATATCTATCATATATGTATGTATATCGGGAATAATGGATTATTCCTTAGAATCATATATGTATTTCTTGATGAAATTTTTGTACTTGTCTACAAGTCGCACTAAAATAAAGAGAGATTTTATTTTTAAATAGTAGTTTTTTAAGTAAAATTGTCTCCAAAGTATCAATGCCAAGCCTATTTCAGACTGTAGTTTTTTTTTAATATTTTGGAAAAATTCTCTTTTATTAGACTGCTCGAAACTTAGCCAGACGTTGTCTTGGCGCCAAAAACGAAGTAAAAAATGATAGTGTCCAATATGAAGGTCAAGTGAAAAGTGTCGCTATGCACGGTTGCAATTTCTTTAATATCCACACGGTTGCATGAGACAATTACGTTATGTTTTAACGCCGTAATTAGAGATTGTTATTAGAAGTTGTAATTTTCTTCTAAATAGAAATGTTCCAATGAAATTCTTTTGTAAATTGAATTCCCTCTAAATTTAAAGCCATTCCCCGATTCCCCCAAGAAATTCAAATTCCACCAAAATCGGGGAATTCTCCCTCGGTTGGCATCACTGCTAGTAACCAATGTATGGAGAGAGTTTTTTTACCGCATTTTTTGTTCCTATAGCCAATTTCACTAAAGCAATTTAAGAAAAAAATTATTTTTTATTTGAATTTATGTAATATGAAAACTGAGAGAAAAGAAAAAATCATTTGTCACTAAAATTGCTGACGAAACCGCTTACAATCACAAGTTTTCTTAAAATACAATAATGCTCACTTACTAAACAATTTTACGTGCTTTTTGGTTGAAACTGGAATAGTATTTTTATTTTTTTTTGCAAAAAAATTCCATTAAACCATTTAATTTCATTTTTTTTTTGAAGAATGTATCATTTTCAATTGTTTTGCAAGTATCTTATGTCTATAGCTTATCGTTAGTGCAATAAATACCTATATATTACCTAATGTGCATGTACAGTGGTCGAAATAATTATAGCCGCATCACATTTTGACAAGTTTTAACACATTATTTTTTTTGTTATTTATTTATTTTTTTTTTTTTTTTTAATAATCCAAGTTTACAACTTTGTGCAATATCTAAAAAAAAACAACAATTTTTCCTAAAAATTTCTAACTTTTTTAATTAGATTTCCAAGAAAGATTCTGAGTATGTAGCCCCTTGAATTCTAGTAGAACAAATTACAAGTTTCAAATGGCTAAAAATTACGGTTGAGTTTTTAGAATTTTTTTTTGGCCAGGATGTTTCTGTTTTTTTCCATACAAAAATAAATTGTGTGTATTCGTTATATGGAAGCAAATGGGACAAAAAAAAATCTATAAAATCAACCGTAATTTTTAGCCATTTAAAACTTTACTTTGTTCTACTAGAATTCAATGGGCTACAAAACTGCATACTCGGAATCTTTCTAGGAGATCTAATTAAAAAAGTTAGAAATTTTTTAAAAGTTAGAATTTTTTAATATTGCACAAAGTTTGAAACTTGGATTTACACGGGGTTTGTTAAAGAATGAACTAACTATATATAACAATAATATGTTAAAACTTGTCAAAATATGGTGCGGCTATAATTACTTCGACCACCGTATGTAGTGTATTAATATAAAATGACAGCATTTAAGAATATTCGAAGTAATCCGTCACTATTACAACTTCCTCCAATGTCAAAATGCCTACAAAGATATCAGCTTTATTTTGATTGAAATTTTGTTGTTATTGTTTTGTTTTCAAAGTTCTTCACAAAGTTATCATCACATAATACGACATTTTCTCACTTCAGCACCTTTGAAATTGCAAAACCTTGCCACGTACATACATACATACATACATACATAGATGCATGCATATCAGATGACATAATTATTGTTATACATACATATGTATATACAGGTATTTCTGTTCTTGATACCAATGTATGAAGGGAGCATTGCTTTTCGCATTCTTCGTCTTCTTCTGCTGCTGCAACAATCAAATTACTTTGGTATTGGTTGCTTAATATAACTATAGTTATTTAGTTTCAGTGCATACGTATTTGCATGTGAATGTATGTATGTACGTTTTTTTTGTATTGACAGACGATTGTGGAAGCTACCGAATACAATCCAATATATAAGTAAACTTGCATTCATAGTAGGTACTACATATTCGTTCGTATGTACTAACAACAATAGTAACCCTTGATGCTCAAATATGGCTATGTACTTACGCGTACAAACGTACAAAAGAGTACATTTAATACCTGCATGCAACGCCGCGCAAAGTTACCAACTTCCCACACCGCATTCACATTCACATACGTACATACATTTGTGCATACAATCATATATATGTATAAGTGCATACGCAAAGACTTAAGTATGTAGCCATGAAGCTTTGCATGTTCATACGACTGCGCGCATGCGGTTAGTTTCATTACATTGCCCGCAACAACCTTTACATGCAATTCATTCCATACCCCGTCACTAACTCGCCCCCACAACCATTCGCCTGCTCGCTGCTATTTATTTCAATTGTGACGCTTGGTTGTATTGCTGCTGTCACAAACTGCCTACACAGCCCGCTTTTCGTTCCTTTCACCTTTGCTGCCATCCACCCACCTTTGCGGTGTTCCTTGAGCTGATTTTGTCACCAAAGCTGCTCTTATTGCAGTTGAGAGTTGTTGTTATTGGTGTTGTTGTAGGTACCTATGCGTAAATGTAGGTACACACTGAGAAAAATGGTGTGTGCTTATTGGGTGCATGATTATAGTGGCTAGCGACTAAAAGCAGTGTTTGAACAAGTAAGCGTCTATGAAAAACTTGACGGAGTTTTCCAAAATCTTGATTTCTTCCACTTATAGATTTGCAAGTACTTAAATAGAGAAGCTGGTTACGATTCTATACATTAATAGACCATAACCCCTGACTACAAATATTGCAAAACGCGTTCATTGTGCCTTAAAGAGAACTCATTTAACAAGCAATAAAGCATTACTATGAATCGACTGTATCGGCCAAGCTTTGCTATGATGACAATCACAGATTCAAGGGCAATAAATATCAAACCCGAAAAACAATAGACTCAATACACAACCTGTCGAAAAAAATGTCGGCCACGGGGCCGCAAAAAAATTTTTTAAAGTACTCCATTGCTTTTAACTTACATAGATTACTTAAAAGCTGCTTTTGTTAGCACAAAGAGAAGCTGCCTGTACGACCCCATATTTAAATTTGGGATCCCTACAAACAACATGGCGATTCACTTTCGTGCGAATTTTTCAATCTGATGCTGGAAAGCATAATAAGAGTACTCAATCTGTATAGCAGCGGCACCATATATAGCAAAAGAACGATGTTACTGGCGTATGAAGATGATATCGACATCATCGGTTTGAAACAAGGGGCTTAACAGCAGCATTTTCCAGTTAAGAAAAAGAAGCTGAAGAAGTTAGTCTAGAGTCCACGCGGTTTGGGACACCCGCCACTGTTGGCAGTTATAACTTTGAAGTAGTGAAGGACTTTGTCTAGTTAGGATCCAACCTGGAGATCAAGCGAAAAATAACTCTTGCCAACAACTGCAACTTTGGTCGCGGTAGGCAATTGAAAAGCAGAGCCCTTTCTCGACGAACAAAAATTATGCTCTACAAGTCTCTCACGGTGCCCGTTCTTCTATATGGCGTGGAAACGTGGCCGATATCGAAAACGATGAAAAGGCTTTGGATTCTTTCGAGAGAGCTATTCTACCATAGTTGGACAACGAAAGCAAGGGCTCCCATGAACAAAATGGAAGGACCAAGTACAGAAGAACCTGTCTGCACTCGGAACGAGCAACTGGCGCAAATTCGTACAGGAGAGAGGCAATTGGAGCAGCTTTTTGGTTTCGGCTCAGACCAACAAACAGTTGTAGTTGCCAAGTAAGAAGAATAAGAAGATAACTTAAGCTACAATATTTTTGAAAAATTAACGAGACAGTATGTCCGGCACTTCTTCTTTACAAATATGAGTATGTCCGACACTTCTTCTGGTTCTAAAAATTTTTAAGTAACTGATCCAAGGTGCCATTATAGAACTTCTCAGTTAAAGTCATAGGGACCGGACTCCCGCAAAACAACTAAATTTTTCCTAAAAAAAATTGAAGAACTCAGCGATGAGGCCTTACAGGGCTAATCGTATTATCATCTTACCATAACTAGTATTCACAGGCATATCGAAGAATTAATACTTCCATAGATATGTGCAGCTGAGGAGAATTATTAACTGCACATCTTAGCTTTATTATAATTTCTCATAAGTATTTAAAAAGTCTCCGTTTTTCAATCCTCATATCTCGTTTCATATAATGTCAATAACAGTGCAGCAACAACAAACAATAGTACTGGCTGATTGCCTATAATATCAGTCTTGCTATAGGCATACTCAAAATAACCGATTTCTGGATACAACTTTAAGTTATGGTAACTAAATGTCTTTTTGTCGCAGACATTTTTGCCGACTAACATTAAAATTTAAAAAGTTAGTGTGATTCTCGACGACAAAATTTTAAGTGCTTCTAAATAAATGCTTTTCAACAAGACCTTCTCTAGGGAAACTGTATCAAAATATCATATTTCATGTAAATTTTTCTCATTTAATAGGGGACCTACAAGAATTAAAGTGAGTAACGAACCGAGCAAGGAAGGCCTAGCGCTTCCCAAGCTCAGAAGTAAGGTCCTCTAAGAGGCTTTTTTTTACCAACGAGTGTGTTTTAGTTTGAAGTTCTCCCCACCAGTTTTGGTCTCATAGCAACCCAAGACAATTCTCATTGTCCACGCTTGCTAAAAGAAGTCTAGCTTGCGATGATCTATATGAAGATCTTCCCGTAGAATTAAATCACCTCAAATAGGCGATTAGCTAGTCAGAAACAGTTCGTCTTTGGATATAGAAATGTTAAAAAGTGTTGGAAAGTTTTTTATCTCAAAAACTTCAATCTCTCAGCAGTGGATAAATTTGGTTTACCGTAGCTCAAAGACCAACAATTTTGCGGGATCTTTGAAAAAATTTTCGGTTTTGTACCAAACGGGGTGTGTTTTTTTTAATACTGCACTCTTAAGCTTAGGCGGACAAGGATTTAAGCACAAAATTTCCCATCGTAGACGTAACTTGCGCAAAGGGGCAAGCCGTAATGTATCTGTTTTGTAGTTTCCCAGAACTATTTACAATCAGGATAGGGTTTATAGACAGTTTTGGTTATATATACTTGGGGTAGGTACGGCTAGTTCGTTGGTTAATAGGGTGGGCCTAGGGTAATTGAATAAGATATATTTTGGAACAAATTTCCGACATTCCGTGCCAATTTTAGTTATTATTCGGTTTTAACAATCTTCAGGGCATATATGTCTAGTCACTCTTTATATTATCTAACTGGTAACTGGTTTTTGGGTTACTTGTGTTTTCAGGCAAATTGAAATCCATTATTTTTATCTATTTGGTTTATGTGGCTTGGGTCTGTATTTTAAGCTCTGGCATTTATTGCAGGGGTTTTGTTATATTTTTCATACTTCGGATACGGTGTTTGTTTGTTTGTTCGTTTTTTTTCTCCCTTGATAGGTTTTCTGCTTGTATGTCCTGCTTGTATGTCCATGATCTCCATGCTCTCAAATATATTCAAACGCTTTCCGTTGCAAATTAAATAACAACTACAGAAGGAAGTGTTGAGCCGGAGGCAGAGCGAAGAGCCGGCGACCGGAGATCTAAGACATGCATAAGTGCCTTGATAAAATTTAGAAACGTTAGAGAAATCAATGGTTTAGATGACATTTGGTCAAGTGCAGCACACTGAATGTCGTGCCCCCCAATTTTTTTATGTGTATTATTAATTTTCGCGATGTGTTCATTGCAAGCGATGCGACAACCAAGGACATCATCTGCATGCGATACATTTCGCTTGACTTTTATTATGTACATACATCGCATCGTTTCATATTTTTTCGTTTAAAAACTTTATTTTCTTTACAACTGAAAGATTGCGAAAACGACCTAAAGCAGTGATGCTCTAAGTTACGTACGAGTACTTCAACATCAGCTGTGGCGAACGTTTGTCTGACTTTCAGCCCCTTCACCACGAAAGCTATAAACCGATTTATTATGTACATATGTATGTACGTATATATCTCTGTACTTCTAGTATTAGCTTACGTATGTATGTCTATAATTCGAATGCAATTTTCTCATAGCACGATAGTTAAATAGTTTGTTATTTCCCTTTGTTTGCAATAAACCTTCGAATAACCTAAAAGTTAATCACTTAAATGCGTTCCCTCTAACTTGGCTACCTTTTATGACTCAAACGAATGTACATACATATGTATGTAGTATATAGGTAATCATGATTTTGCTTATTTGTGATAATGATGAGGAAATGAAGTAGCAACGATTTAAATCATCTAATACACTATATTTGTGCAACTTCAATTACTTAAAGTAGTTAAACTCAATTCGTAAATGATTTTTCGAAGGTTATCACAGCTAAGCTAATAGCTTAAAACCTTCAAGTTAAAATAAACTAAAAGAAAATAATTATTTACATTGTACTATTATTACAATTTGAAGGCGAATGGTAGCCATTCGTGGCTTTGTAGTGCATTTCATATACATATGTACATATGTATGTATGGAGAAGAAATAATTTTGATTCAATTTCAATTGCTTTGCAGAACATGCGATAAACTTAATGAGGGGCATATTCTAAAATAATAAGGGTGTGCGACTTCATGGAGTTCAACTTCATGAGCGAAAATGGAAAATTGCCAAATTGATAAATTAAAAAAAAAAATATGGTTGTAGTTTTTCCGAAGAAAAATACCCAATCAGCTATTGCTAAACATACATAGTTTATCTGACTAACAAAAGTAAGCTCAAAAGTACGTTCACAGTTGATAAAATTACCGAGTACCAACTAGCAGTTTACCAAAACTTCCCAACTGGGTGTGAAGACCCCTATTGAAAACAAATACCTATAGAAGAACAGAATTATTTTCTTTTTACTTTCTCCGGATTTTTCCATTCATTTCCAATCAACTTATAGATATGAGGTCCAAATTGCTTCTATTTTTATTTTATATATTTATTTATTCTTTTTCAACACTTCGAGAGTTTTTCTTTCTCAAAATCTAGACGTGCTAGAAAAATGCAAACGGATTTGCAATTATAATCAAAAAATTTACAAAATAAAGTCGGTCCAGTTTTCGAGATCAACCGTGTAATTTTCTAAAATTTTTTAACAAATTCATTCTTTTGCAGATTCAACAAACACTGGACACGAGACGAGGACTCTTAGCTTAGTTAATGTAGATCATTAAAAACGACCCAAAAATGTGGGAGTATAACACAGAAGAAAAAATTAATTTTCAATATGAAATGCAATGAGCGACAGAGCGTTGGGCGGTGAGTGTGAGGCGGTCACGCAATGAGCGGCATTTCTGAGCAGCTGATCGGTATTCCTGTCTGGCGCCGCTCAGCCGCTCAGAAATGCTGCACATTGCGTAGCCTCGACCTAAGCCGAATTAAAGCTAATCTGTAAAAGTGCAATCTTCAAGTTTCCACAGGGACTCCTATATCATAAGGAGAGATAAACTAGAGAGTACCATGCCTATCCAATTCATCAGCCAAATGTCGGTTAGGCTTGGGACCTCGCGATATCCTCTGTTCTCTGCCAGGATGAACCAAACTCCAAATCAACCTTATTAGGAAGTAATACGAGCCCTCCTAGTGGCTGTGTAATATAAACCGTTGTCGAAACTCTTCTCCTTACCGTTAGTGCAAAAACTCTTGGAAATCTTGAATAGAACACTAATGCAGCACTAACGATTAAGTATTCGTAAATGAAGTATTAACGTCAAATTAATATTTGGCGTGGCGAAAATCTAATTCATCGATCATTAGAGCTAAAATAAAGATTAATGGAGACTCTCTAAATTTCTTAGGCGAAATAAGATTTTTGGGGTCATCACAGAACAATTGCTATAAAACCATTTCATACTGGCTCTTTAGCATCAGCATTAGCAATTTCTCAATTCAGATATCAGAAACTATTTATGAAAATATACCAAGTGAAAAGAACAGTCAACTCCAAAATGGAGCAAAACCAAGCGTTTTTGTCGTCTGGCACAGCAACTCTGTAATTGCTGACAAGCTTAAAAGTTTTTCCAATAGCAGGTCGTGCCTTGAAGAAATAAAAAATTTAAGCTCTAGACACAATTGTCGAAACACAATCATTTTTATCGTCGCATACAATTCCACTCGATTCGATGGTCCTCTGCAATAACGACACAACTCAAAACTCGAAAAATCCCTTATTACTAAACAGTGGCAGATGTCTCTAATCCTCATATAATTCTTACTAAATCTTTATGACTGACGAGAATTAGATACGTGAGCCACTGCTAAGTAGTAAGGATATTCTATATATGGCGCGTTCTATACCAAAACGAACGGACACACTTCATGTGTTCCAAATTTTTAGGATTGATGCATTAACGTAAATAATAAATATGAAATTTGAGCTTGATTAATACATTTTTAAAAACTTTACAACACAAAAACAAAAACAAATCGTTTTAATAATTTTCCAAATATCTCGAGAACGAGGCGAGAAAAAAATTTGAAAAAATCACAAATACACACAGCAAAATGTTTTCATAAATATTAATACTTAAATATTTTAAAAAATTTTTTTTGTTGAAAAATTTTTCACATACAAATTTAAAAAAAAAAATGGTTTGAAAATATGCCATCTCAAAAAAAAATTACAAAAAAAAATCACAATGGTAGCTCTGAGCATTGCGCAATATTTAAGTATAGTATTATGGGGTGCAATCTACAGTTATGATTTTTTTCTCACCGAAGTTACAAAATTTTTTAATTGTTTTTGAATTTTATATAGAATGCAGTCCACTAAATGTCAGTATATCAAAGTGCAAGTTTATGCGATTGCAAAACTGACGTTAGTTTTTTTTTAATTTTCTTTGAAAATGGTTTTGCGCATTTCTTCCATAAGAGAAGAGTGCAAAAAAGCGTCAGAAAAAAATATTAAAAATCAACGAAATTTTGCAGTAGCTTAAAACTTGCACCTTGATTTAATGGACTGCGTACTCAAAGTTTAAAAATTTAGGAAAACTCAACCAATTTTCCTCAAAATTTGGAACTATATAAAAAGAGTTTTTAAAAATTTCCGGTCATACATTTAAATAATCCACGCAATTTCAGTTTCAACTGGCTAAAAAACCCCCGTTGCTTTTTGGGAATTTTTGTTTGGTGACTGCTGTTGCGGTTTTTTTTTTCATAGAAAAAATTTTGTTGATTTTTCGAAAACTTGTCGCATTTTATTTGATAAGCAATGTATGCTTATATGGAAAAATTTCAAATATCCGTCAGCAAAAAAAAAAATTTAAATCAACGCAATTTTTTATCCCTTTGAAAATTGCACTTCACAGGACAAAATTTGTATGGACTATAAAACTGCATACCCAAAATTTTGTAAAGATTTAGATCAAAATCTCAAAATTTTAATGAAAATTTGTTGAATTTCCTAAATTTTTTATAAAATTTGAAACTTTGATTTATGAGGTTTTGGGTTAAAGCTTAGACAATGTTTCTTATAGAAAAATAACAAAAAAGAAAATGTTCTTTGAAAAACCTTGTTAATATTAAAAAAATTTATTTCAAAAATTAAAATTAGCTGATTTACAGAGTGTCGAAAAAAAAACAATTTTTACACTTCTGAAATACTTTTATAGTGAGGGTTCACAATCGCTTAGAACAAATTGAGCTTTTTTGTCATACGGTCTAACATACGGTATTTAAAAACGTTTTAAAATTTATATACCACGATTTCTGCCCCTGTGACGATGCAGCGATAAAAACCATATATATATATATATATATATTTATTTCCACTATACTTAAGCCTGTTATTAGCTCATTTACATATTGTAAAGGTCATCTTTAACACGCTTATGGTCAGCGCATACACAATCGCGCAAGTCAGGTACTTAATCCTTGCAAACAAATGACCTTGATGCAGGTGAATTGAAGTAGTTCGTGTGAAATTTTAAAACAATTTAAGTGCGCATTGTCATACTTGGCCATAAAAGAGTTTCGGTGAAAAGTATTGCCTACCTGGCTTCATCCCGTATTTAACAGCTATTTTGGTTCCAGGTAACAACATTCCTTCAACTAGCAATTTGTGAAATTCTATCACAATTTTCGCCTATAAATTGCAAGTGTATTCGCTACAAAGTTATTACAGGCACTTTAGCGCCCAAAGTGTTAAAATCAACCACACAAAATGACTGTAAACAAAAAGGATAAAATAAAGCATTCTTTACCATATCTCATTTTTATCTACCGCCAAGCGTTGGATATGAGTTCCACAACGCCGGAAAGTATCATAAACATTATGAGAAATAAATTTGTACTTACGAAAAAATTAATTAGACATAATCGGAGATTCGCAATGATTTGTGATTTTCAACTTTTGTTCGCGATGAGAAGAGAAGTAAATTTTGCTGACGACCTTAAAGAACAAATTATGGAGATGGGTTCTAAGCGAGCGCGAAATCAAGAAAAGAAGCTGCAGGAGCTGAAGGTGAAAGATATGTCTTGAAAATAGAAAATTTCCAAAAAAAATATTAGCTACCAGTTCAATTTTAGCTTTTAATAGATAATTACGTGTAAATTATAAATTCTTAGTTGTTAACCGTATTTTGTATGAAATAGAAAAAAAAAATATCAAAAAATATTGCAGGAACAAGTGGTCAATGCTGCAAAATGATAATAAAAATTTATAAAATTAAATATACATATTTTGGTTTTCCTTTTTTAAAAGAGAGTTAGAGCAAATTACATACGTATATTCGTTAAGTTGGTTGCTCTAAAAAGTGTCGCAAATCAATGCGTGCCAAGACCGAGATTTCACAGGAGACAGATATTGGTTCATCTCTCCAAGATAAGAGTAGTCCACATATTTTCGAAGACCGACTCGAGTGTGCCTCTCCTGATCAGTTTTCTGACAAGAAAATACTGACTGACTTCGAAAACGTATAAAATAAACTTTAAACTCAACTAAACTAAAATTTAACTACGCCAGCCAAGAAAAAATCAGCAGTCAATCTCTTTAAAAAATTATATCTTGCAATGGTCATTTCAGATAACCAGTCGACGTACTGAGGTTATCCAAATTTGGCCGTAAACCTAAGAACCTGGTGCTGCAAAATTGACAATTTCGTCAAAATATTTTTAACAATTTTGTTGAGCTTAAAAACTTATTGTGGAAATAACCATAGTTTAAAATTAGTGATTGTTATACATAGCTGCTATTTCGGAGATCATCTCATCAGAATTCTTCATCGAGGCCACTGGGATTCGAACCAGGGACTCCGGCTCGTCTATCCACTAAACTAAGTTGGGCATGTAAACTGTTGTTGTTTTCTCCACTTTTTCAATCAACAATTCAACAATTTTAACTCTCATTCCAGCACGTTTGATATATCAGATCCGCTTTTCAGCATTAAGAAATCGATACTGTCCTCTCTCAATAAATGAATCATTAAAATAAAGACATAAAATCGGCTGATGAATTTAGTTATGTAGCTGAACAGTTTTAGATCTCGACACTTAACAAACTCCTGCCTATCGTGACTCGGCGCAAAAATTGAAAATACTGGTTCCGTACGTCATGCGGACTGCGCCTCGTGCGGATGGGCGGGAATGGAGGGTAAAAACCGTTGGGATATTATTCTTATTATTATTATTAATATTACTCGGCAGGAAGGGGACGGGAGCACTACCGACCACCTTCCATACACTCGCGAGCAGATATATCTCTCAATAGTTCAACGAACTTTGGGAAAAAACTCGTGGAAAGGAGCTTCTCATGCTGATTCATACTGCCGCTGTTACCTAGAGGACAACGAAGTGGAATCACTACAACGCTTTTTACTACACTATCCAGCTTCCACAAAGTTAATATTTAATTATCTTAGCTCGCGTTGACAAAGTGTAGTGATACGAGGCTCGTATACTCCAGAATTATAGAAAATTTTCCCCAAACGTCAAGGCCGCATACTATATACACTGCATAGTCCTTTGCTCTTAAGATTTATTTCCTCACAAGGATCCTCTCCGAGAGCGAATGCGAATAGGACTTGAACCTGTATCCTTATTCTACGGTCATATACATCGATAGCTCCAGACTATACCACCAGTGGGGGAACTGGGGTATGTACATTCGCAAGCGCACTCACTCAGCCTAAGTTTTGGCTTGCCGGATTTCTGCAGCGTTTTCCAAACTAAATTAAAAGCTATCAACCAATCTGAAGAGCCGATCGATGCCTTCTCTATCCTGTGTTGGGGATAGGTATGGAATGTAGATATATTCTCAACGAAAGGATACGCGTTACAGTTATAGTATGGGCGCCGGATTGCAGGGATATATCCGAAAACTGCATGACCGATGAACTGGCAATCAATGCCGCCCTCAACTCAGGATTTCTATTGTCATCTTGCAAACTCCGCCTACTACTTTATTGAACAGGCGAATGGAAAATAGCCTTCAGAGCCCACGTGTTGGGTACCACGACACAACTGTCGTAAACTAGCTAAGCGAAGAGCTATCGCATTTCTCCGGCTGGTGTGACCGCTGCTTTGACATTTAATCGAGGTTATTACACCTCAATGTTTGATGTCAACGCACGCCAGTAGAATTGGTATACTGTCAAATGATTTATGTCGCATCGGCCGTGGTCTAGAGGAAATCGAAAATGTATAATATTACGAATGATACTGCCTTACTTTTTAACGAGGATCCGTTGATATTCGTTCCCTCGCTCTTCTCTTGGGCTACTGTCTAAACTAGTTAAGTATAGTTAACTAGTAAAGTATAGCAAACATCACCGATTTTGTGACCTTCAATAGAACAACAAAATGATCTCACTTCGGGGTTTCGGAAAATTTTTTTAGAGCCGATTTTAAGGTATCGTAATGGGCCCATGACAGCCTAAGTGTGCCTCCTTCCAACGCTGGATGTGATCAGTCGCAATAACCAGCTTACCTACCTATCGTAATCTCATAAATGATAAAGAAAAAGGCGCAAAAATTAAGAAAGTAGGCATATTGAATTTTGCAAACAAAATATTTTCTTTTATGTTCTGGAACACCTCATTGTACTTAAGTATGTACATATTTATGCATATATCACTCCATTTTGGCCTCAATCGCTTACGCTTATCCATTGTTTTCTTACTTAGTAAGGAGTGTATATTGCATTTAAGGAACGCATGTGCACATTACTGCCAACTTAACTCGAAAATTTAACGAAATAATCGTTTCATTTTGGTATTTTTGCAAATTTTTGTGTTAAACCGGATTGGTTCATTAATTATCGGTTTTGTGCTAAATTTTAATATTTTCTTTCACTTCGTTGCTGTACTTAATTTCTTACTACCTACATAAAGTCAAAGAAACATTGCTTTTAAATTTGTTAAATTAATTTTATTTTACTTGTTTTTTGTTTTTTTTTTTTTGTTTTTTTGTCGCGTTGATTGTGGCTAATTTATGCCATGAACCAGTTTCGTGTGACTAACGTTTTATAATTTTTGACCAAAAATAATACAAATTTGGAGATTCGGTTAAAATTCGTTAATCGCCATTAACTGCACGAAGAATCAGTATCAGAGAGAGAGAAAGAGCAGATAAGCAGATGCGATGAAGCAAGGCAAGGCAGAGCGAGCAAGGCAGTAGGTATTGCTCAGCTGTCTTTGCAGATGCTATCGCTTAATTGCGACTGGCTGTAACATTTCCACTTGTATAGCTAATTTAAATATTTATTTGCATTTGCGAAACGGCTTTGTTTAAAATCTTTAATACTTGCTTGCGTTTTTTCTCATTATTTTACTTTTTCACAGACGTCCGTTCAATAACGACCATTTTTGCTTGCTAATATGGCAAAAACATTTCACATTTCGCTTCGACGTCAAATAAATTTGCAACTTTGTACATTTGCGGAATTCTTTTTTTTGGCAAAATTTGAATGTAAACGATTTTCTGCATTTTTTTCGTTTTTCGCAACTTCATTACGGCGATTTAATCGTTGATGTTGATGTTGTGGAGTTTGAAAATATTTAAATGTAATTTTTTGTTGCTTACAAATGCTTTGTATGTATGTTGTTGGAGCTGTTGTTTTTTGTAGCTGCATTTATATTTTACATACTTATGTACGAGCATACACTTTTCGCATTTAGCAACTGAGTAAGGCCACGTCAACGGATCCTCGGTATTTTCGGCAAGTTTCGAATTTTTTAAAAACGTACATTCAGTTAAAAAATTTGCAAAAATTCAGCAAATTATAAAAATGCCCATTGAAATTTCAAGATTTTTAGTCTGATTTTTTTTTTTAATTTTTTTAATTATGCAGTTTTATAGCCAAATAGATTTTATTCAAATAAAGTGCAAATTTGAAGTAGCTAGGGCTTACACCGTTGATTGTTGTTTCTTCCATAGTTACAAAAGAAAAACTTTCGAAAATACTTTGTATGGAACAAATGTAAAACACCTTCAACAAAAAAAAAATCAAAAATCAACGCGATTTGTGACTAACTTCAAACTTACTAGAATTTAATGGGCGGAAAAATTGCGTACTCAAAAACATTTCACATGCAAAAATCTGATTATAACGAAGAAAATTTACATTAAAATTTATTGAATTTTCCCGAGCTTTGCACAAAGTTTAGAAATTATATTTTTATGTTTTTTTTCGTAAATAAACCACCACCATAAACAAGCAGAATAAAAAACAAATCAAGTATTTGAACAATTTTAGTTTTAAAACGTTTATTTAGGCGAAAAAGTACCGAAATTATTTATTTTTTCATTGTCACTCAAAGAAATTATAATTTTTTTTTTTTTAATAACTTTGGGAAGTTTTCAAATATAATAGTCATGTTAGAGGCAATGAAAGCTGACATCATATACAACATATCTGTGAAGTTACAAGAGTGTGCTACCAAACTAAAAAAAAAGGCAGCATGCTGAATATCTGTCGCAGTTATTTTGAAATTTTAAAACTTTATTCATTTTTATGACTTTAGATATTTCAAAATGTTAAAATTAAACGGTGAAGATGTTCTTCTTAGAAAAATGAACGAGTCTAGTGTAATAAAACTACTGTATCATCAAATGAAGAAAAAAAATCATTGAGTAGAAAATGACTATGATTTGAGAAAGTAAAATTCCATTTTTACAATTTTTATTGGCAAACTCGAAATTCATTCTAAAATTGTTATATAATATGACTTTTAACCCTCTGCTACAGACGTGAGCTAAGTTTCCCTATTATATTGACATGTAGTCTCTTAGAAACCAATTTTCCAAATCAAAAAATATATATTAAATATTTATGAAAAAACTTTTTTTTCGATTTAAACTGGAAATTCTAACAATATTTTAAGTACTCATTAATGAAACAGTCATATAAATAAACTATATGTAGAAAAATATGCGATTTTAGTAATCAATGTTATTGAAGCTCGGGTAAAATGTCGAACCTTCGGTGTCGGGGCGTATACGTTACACACGCAACTACGGTTGTATGAGCACGAGTTGTTATTTTTACTTTTTTTTAGTAAAACTTCTTTAAGTTTTCCTTTGAATACAATTTCGCGATTGGTATCTTGTTCTTTATACAAAACTGAAGATAAGATAGTCGTAACACCATTTTCGGCCAAAAACACGTCTTTGTCGAAAAATGTAACAACTCGTGAGATTTGCTAATATAGCTGCATAGAATGTCCTTTTTTCAAAAATCCGACACTTGTCGAAAATAACGGGGATCTGTTGACCTGGCCTTACTCAACTACGCGTGTGGATGCCAACAAGTCACTTTCTGTTTTTTATCGCCGTTGCTTGCCGTTTCCGGCATACATACATATATTTGGCACAGCATTCACAAACATACATACATAAGTATTTAGTAGCATATTTACAAAAGTTATAGTTTTTTTTTCAAATAAAACTCAACTCAAATAGTTGAAAATAAAAGTTTTTAAAAACTCGCTTGCGTGTCGCCAATGCTTCATGTACAACTTGGTCCAATCGACTAGGAAGCTATGTATGTATTCAGCTTCAGCTACAACTCTCTGCACCCATTCTTAAGCTTGCGTGCGCGCGTGTGTGTTTACTTGGTCCTCTTCACTTTTTTTTTTTTGTTATATGTATAGTCTCATTTCAAACTTGTTTCGGAAGTCAGTTATTTACTATTTTGCTGCTGTCTATTTAGTTTAAAAATTGTGTTTCAACAACTGCTAGTAGTTCTACATCTACAACGACTCAAAGCTCAGCTGTTTCATTTCGAAAAAGTTTTATCATTATTGTTGTTTATAGAAACACACACACGCACACATGCACTCGCAGATTGTTGACATTGTCACCGACTTTGTGTCGTTATTGTTGTTATCCCATAGTTGTTGCCGAACTCGCTCGGTACTTCTGTGTCTGCTTACTTCAATGCAAACAACTTTTAAATTTTTAGATTTTTTTTTTTACTGATTTGCCTCTTTATATTTATTCCTTTTTTTTTGGTTTTCAGTCGAATTCGTTTAGTAGCAATTTTGCTATTGCTTGTTCGTTTATCAGTTATGGTTTTTATTTTATTTGGTTGCTTTGTTTTTGCTGTTGCTGCGTTTCTTTTAGTAACTACTACTTTTTTATTTTACGGTTTTTAAAAACTCATGACATCAATACATTTTTTTTTCGTATATTTTATTTGACTTTTTTGCGTGTCGAATGTCTCTGATACAACTCGTATGTTTTTTTTTTTTAATACCCTAACAACAAAAGCTGAAATTCGCTACTAAGTATTCGCTACACCTGTACATGTGCACATATTTTTTGTGATCAGAAATTAAATTTTACATACATTTCTCGTATTAATGATTTGCGGCTGTAAATACTTATACGTTTTGTCTAGCTGTGAACGCTGTGCTTGGTAATTTCGAGAAGCCTATGCCGAGTATTTGTTGTTCAGCATTGTCACGACTACTGGCTTTTAACATTTGAGAGGAAACTCGTTGAACTTGTATGAAACGCATCGCTAATGCAAATAATGAATACGAGTTTTTGGTTATAATAATTAATGTCATATTTTGCAAATATTTCCATTAATTCAATATAATTTTTCTCATAAGCACTTTGGAATTGACACATGCCAAGTGATTTTTTTTAATTTGGATAAAAAAAACACAAATGGATTAAGCGCATAGCGGTACTTATCTAAATGTACTTATTGACCTAACAAAAGGTATATGAATGTATCGGCATGTTGTTTCGTTTTTTTTTTTTAATATAAGCATTGAAGTGTTTAAGTTCGTGCGGAATGAGTTTGTTTGTTTGTTACGCTTCCACGCTTTAAATACTGAACCGATCATTTTAAAATTTGGCACACTGTTGTCGTTTAGCTCAGCTTAAGATATAGGGCAGCCTTTATCTAGATTAAACAAGAGGGCGTGGCGCCTCCCATACAAACTTAATTTAAAAAAATCAAATTCAACTTGTATTAAGGGAATCAAATAATTGAAATACGTTATAACAAATGGTTTTGAAAAGGCCTGGTTTCTAAGAAGGTTTTAGTTTGCAAGTATTTTGGTGTGAATTCCCACCTGTTTGAAAGGTGTAGTTTAATTAAATTAGACACAAGTTATATAAAATATTAAAACGAGAAATTGTTAAGAAATCTTTTGTGTGAAGTTTTAGTATAGTTTTTAGTGGTTTGAAGAGTGTTTCCACCGGCTAAAATAATAAATTAAATTCAAATTATTTATTAAATTAAACGAACCATTACAATATTGCTGGTAATCGAAATGGTTTTGGAAATACATTGTTTCTAAATAAAATTTAGCAAGGTTGCCACCTGCTGAAAAAAGACAAATTAAACTTGAGTTAAGGGAATTAGGTAATTGAAATATATGGCACAATACGCATGCCAGGCGCAAGATATCTAAGAGGGTTGAAGTTTGAAAATACTTTAAAAAAGGCTGCCACCTGTTTAAAAGTCAAATTTAATTTAAAATGTACAAGTTAAAAAAATGTTGAAAAAGTTTTGTTTGAATATTTTTGAGGTGTTTGAAAATAGTTACCACCTGTTTAAAAAATCATATAATAATAAATTACACCTAACGCTCCACGCAAAATTAATTTTTTGTTATTTAATTTTAATTAATTTTTTTTTATAAAAATATGGCGCATGCTTTAACAAAAAGCATATAAGTCCAAGTTTAATGCTTTGCGCAATATTTAAAAAATTCAACAAACTTTCATAAAAAACGTCCCGCTTTTTAACCCTCATCATGGCAGGTGTGGTTTGAAAGAGACTTCGTCAATAAGTACTGTCATTCAGTCCTGTGGATGATCATTTCCCCACAATATTGTTACTTTAAACGAGTAATTCGTTTATATCAATATGTACATATGTATGTATGTATACCTATGTATATATATCCACAGGCTTTTTGGAAACGACTCGAACGATTTTGTTCAAATTTTATATTCAGATCAATTTTTATATTTTGGGGTTATCTCGATAGGTGTTATCTCCGAAAATATTCGTATAAGGTCATAATATGGGTATCATGGATACGAAATGAGAGGTATTTTTGCGAAGTTTAATGGAGGAATATTTCCGTTGAGGGTTGCCACGTTTTTTAATACCAATTTTTATCTTACTTATTTCAAAAATATTTTTTTGTGCGTGTGAATGTATGTAAGTGTGTATGCACAGTACTTTTGCAAGCAAAATATGTACACTTCAATACGGCATAATTCTTAATAGGGTTTCCACCTAGTTTTTTTTTGTCAAATATTTTTAAACTTATTAGATTCAAAAAGTAAAAATGATTTTAAATTTTTTCAAAAATATTCTCTTTGTAGTATAGTGACGATATTTTTGTTAATTAATTTAATTTTTTATTTTCATTTTATTTCAGTGAATACTGGGTATTTCTTAAGCCAAAATATCAACCCATTCTATCATGTATTTTTATCGATTTATTTTGTATGGAAAGTGGTATTGGATAGGCGTAATGTTAAGTAATAAATTCTATTTACATTATGTGCTACATAAAAAAAATATGTTTAAATTAAAAATATTCAATTCACTGTTAATTGATACTCAAACGTTGAAAATTATAAAAAGTATATGCACTCCGAGGAAAGCTTGGTCAACTTGGTACTAAAAAATTTACCAAAACTCAATACAAAAATTGCAGAAGTGGCTTACTGTAAAAGTAAGACAAAAAATATTGCACTTCGATGTTTTCTATATCATTTCAATGCTACAAAAAAAAATATTTATTTAAATCAATATTTTAAATTCCAGTTGGCTTAATTAATATTTTAAGAGTTTACTCATAAAGAAATATTACTGTTAATTTAATGAACCAGCTTTACAAACGCAATATCTTTGAGGCTTAAAATTTCAATTAACGCTAAAGTACTTCAAAGGATAGAAATCGCTGAGCAACATGTGAAAGCAAATGTGTTTGTGCGTATGTATGTATGTTTGTGTGCATTTATAAGCTCATAAGATGCTGCTCACACAATTTTGTGCGACAATCATCACGCGTTTTCATTAATTAACATAATATGATTATTATTTTCTATCGTTTCCTATTCCGTACATTACGCAAGCAAAGGCAATAGATTTGGCCTTTTAATCCGTTCAACACGAAATGAAGCACGAGAGCATACAACCACAAAAACACTAACACAACAAAGAACAAAGCAAAATTATCGATAAGTCTATACGCTCGCTCGCACAAAAGAAACCAACAAAAGAAGCAAATATCAAAAGTCATGAGTTTAAGAACTGACCAATTAAAAGCATTAACTAATAGCTGTTGGAAAAAAAACAAAAAAAATTGCATGCACAAAGCTATAAATCCGTATATACATATGCATATACTAGTATCTATATGTTAGCAATTTGCTTCACTCCACAATACGCGCTTACCAATGCCGCTTTACTGTTAATTTTTGCGCTGAGATTTGAAAATTGCTTTTAATAGCTTAACGATTGCCAATTGAAACCACAATGATGGACGCGCTAAAACACACACACACATACAAACATTTGCACGTTTGTCTGCAAATCATCTTTGTTGGCTCAAAGTGTATTGAAGTCGTTCAACAAGCTTAGCTTTGGCGCTTTTGTTTGGCTCAACGCTAATCCATTCTTTTTCGTTTACGTTGTAGAGCGAGTTTTGCCGACATACATCGATACACACGTTCATGCTATACGTTTGTATATTTCATAGATTTTATAGGTTCATATTTGTATGTACATTAGGGTGGTCCAAAAATGCATGTGAAAAAGTAAAGTCGGAATTTTATTGCTCTCACCCCCTAAGATTGTTCGATACCGAAAAAAATTATATCTCTGTTTTTTAACTTTGAAACCAAATAATATTTAGAAAACTTTTTTAGTGCTCAAAAGTTTCCATGTAGGTATTTTATAGAAAAAAATATATATATAAAAAAAATTTCATCGAGAAGGTATAGAATTCTAGAAGATCAATATTTTTCGATCAGAAACTCTGTTTTTCTTCAGGATGTTTCCAAAAATAATAGCCAATTGTTTATTTCTACATTTTTTAATACTAGCGGTTTTTTATGGGTGCACCCGTTGCATTTTTTGGAGTTCCTAGGGGTCGGACAAAAAATATTTATTATTAAAAAGTGATCATATAAACAACTGGGTATTATTATTGAAAGTGAAGTGAAGAAAAACAAAGTTTTCCGAACTAAAATTATAGATTTTCAAGAATTATATTTCATTTCTACGAAAAATCGTTTTTTCCCATATGAAATACATGGAAAACTTTAAGGGCTTTCAGCGACCTGTAGATATATACATATGTATACACATGCATATGTACATACCTACGTACATCTGCTTTTGGTTATAAGTTAAGGTTATATTTTTTGTCTTTTTTCTATCTAGGTCCCTACCTCTACCCCTGTTCGTTCGAATTACATTTATGTTATTCTGTTTTCCTATATCTTCATTTTTATCTTTATACTCTAGTGATAACAAAATCGATGACAAACTCGATAAAATTTCGATAGCAATAAAGATTCGACAACAAAATCTATAAACAATCGCTACAAAAATCTATTAAAAACCCAATAAAGATATCGACAGCAAAATCGGTAAAAGTATTGATAACAAAATCGATAAATCATCGGTACCAAAACCGACAAATAATCGATAATAAAATTGATAACAAAATAGATAACAAAAATTTTTAAATAATCGATAACAAATTCGATAACAAAATTGATAGATAATCGATAACAAATTCGATAAAAAACAACATAACAAATAACAGTATCAATAACAAAATCTACAACATTACCGATAACAAAACCAATAAAAATATCAATAACAAAATCGTTAAAAATATCGATTACAAAATCGATTAAAATAATGATTATAACATCGATAATTCCGAAGATATCGATAGCAAAATCGATAACAATATCGATAAAAATTTCTATAAATATATCGATAACAAAACCGATAAAATCATCGATTATTATATCGATAAGTCCCGAGATTCCCGAAAATCTCTAAAATCCCAAAATAGTTCCCAGATTGAGTCTGTGACTCTATCTATATCCTTTTCTCTATAATTACCTTTATTTTATCTATCTTCCTCTATCTTGACCTTGAATTTTATCGGTATCTTCAACCTCATTTTTTTCTTTATATTTGTCTTTGTTTTTACTTTTATGTTTATCATTTTCTTCATCCTCATATTCTCCTTCATCGTTGCCCTTATATATATAAGTAAAGTGTTTATGTTTACCTTGGTCTTCACTTTCGCCTTTATCTTTACTCATCTTTTCTTTTTGTTTTTATTTTTACCTTTGCCTTTATCCTTTTCTTTATCCATGTTCGTGCTCCCCTTTAGTTTCATTCTTGTATTGGTCTTTTTCTAAGTGTTATTCTTTAAACTTTTATTAATACCATGTGCAAACACTCAAGAAGCACTTGTTTCAATCCCAACCACTTCCATTGCACCATGTCCGTTGCACCACTTCGGTTGCAACATTTCCGTGTGCAATTATCGTTGAATTTGCCAATTTACTCCCAACCAACCAACCGCCGCTAAAGCAGTTTCACTTCAAAAACAGGTGTATAATTGTTTCGATGTAGAATAATCGTAGGGGATGATAGCATTAAAACTCCGACTTTTTTTTGAACCACCCTAATGTAAATAGGTAGTTCTTTGTTAAGCTATTGTAGCCTCTATTGTTACTTTGTATATTGAGCAGAGTACAATCTACTACCGCTTGTTGTTATTTACTACGTATTCTTTTGAATGCGCGCTGGTTTTGTTGCTTTCAACGTTAAGTCGGATCATGTCAGCTGTATCAGCGGGCGTCAACAGTTCTAGCACTTTTGACATTTCCATAATTACCCTTACTTACTTACTTACTGCTTGATCGCTTTGCGCGTTGGCGCCATATAAATGCATGTGTTATTAAAATGGCAGCGCTTGGGGAGCTAGCCAGCAAACTGAATACTAATAACCAATTGTAATTCGTTCAAACCTTTAGACTGTAGTTGTAGTTTCGCACAGCAACATCACAACGCTTTGAAAGTGAAACTGAATAGCGAACAATGGGGTGCGCACCAAAAAAAAAAATACTTATATAAAAAATACCAATATGACTGAATATTTTCCCATCGCAGTCAAAAGTGAGCTGTACAAAATTCAAATGAAACGTGATTGCTTCAGGTTCACCGGTTATCTACACAAAGAAATAAGAATGGGTGTGGTTAGCAAAGACAAGTATGTACACCGAAACATGGATGGCTTAATGCATGTGCAAGGTGAGGTTGTTGACGGGTTATAATAGGAAGAGAAAATAACATAGCCACAAAATGCAGTTTTTGCGATACTTCTAAGGTGAAATACTAGTAAACTTGTTTTGTTTTTAGTTTTTCAGGGATGGTTGGTTTAGAGGTTATATTGAAGCTGACCTGGCAGCACAACGCAGAGGGCGGGCCAAAAAGTCAATTACCGCACTCTATGCCTGCAAAACGGCTAAAGGCAAGAAATGGTGTCTCAAACCCCACGTAGTGCACAGCATTGGTACCTCCTAAATATTTTATAATACGTCACTAATTGGTCGACGGCATGCTGGTTCATCACAGTTGCGCTGCCATTCACACCCACCAAAGCCATGGAGAACCTCCTAAACTTTCTGCCCTTAGACCTCTTTGGAAAGCTGCAGGCGAGCTGCAATGCAGTAAGAATAAATGCACTATCAAAATGGAAAGACGCCAGATTCGGTCACACCAACATTCTAACCAACTACCCCGACGCGTTTAGCTGCCAAGATTACATAACATCACGATGGGACGACGACTGGGTCGGGGGCCTCCAAGATAAATTCACAGTCATCTAAATACATGGATGGCTCTAAACTAAATCTAAGAGTATGAAGTGGGATACTCATGAAGGATCTCTGCTTTAGACTACAAGAACGATGCAGTGTCTTCCGAGCAGAACATGCGGCTATAAAAGAGGCAGCACTTTGGCTTATCGAATCTTCTCTTAACCTGCTTTGAGTAACTATTTATATGTATATTCCGATAGCCAAGCAGCTATGAAGTCACTGGATTGCTGTAAGACCTCGTCAATAACTTCGATCGAATATAGTAAAGTCCTTAACGATTAAGCTTCAAAGAGTACTGCTCATATTTTGTGGCTGCAGACGAGCTTGCGTGAAAGGGAACCACCCTGTCTAGCGTCAACATCTCTAATGCAGCGGCAATACCGTTATCTACCTGCAAGACATGGCTCAGGACATACGTCGTCGAGAAGGCAAATAAAAGGTAGTTGGAAGAACCCACTTTTGAGACGACTCGACAAATCTGACCCAGCCTCGAAAAGAAAAGATCCGACGCGCTCGTTCGGTTAGAACGCCCTCTACCACAGCTGTTTACCGGTATTCTTCCGCGCCACACTCTTAATGTGAAGGCATGCTAGTAGAATGTGTGTTTACCGGCCAATGAATTCTGCCGTAGTTGCCGCGACGTGGACGAAATCTAGAGTGGGAACACTACCCCTCTCACTGCTCTGCCCTTATGTGGGCAAGAAGATGCTCATTTAACCACCACCTCTTTTTCTATCCAGCCGACTTAAGTGAAGCAAGCATTCACGAATTCTTGCACTTTCTGAACCTAACCAATTGGTTCTGCTTCCAGGTGAACGGACGGGTACGAAATAGAGCTCTCAATTGGTATCACAACGGACCTACTGGTTATAAGTGTGCCTCTCTCCTACGTTTGATGAAGGCAGGCGCTTCAATCTAGCCTAACCGTGGGTTATAGTTATTGAACACGCCTCTCTTGCCAAGGGTGAACTTGGTAGCAGGAAAAGTAATTTTTCTATCCTGATTCCGATAAATCTAATATAAAATATCTGATTCCGGATCCGGTTCCGAAAGTCTCACCTCCGTAATATTCGCGTTATGAAGTGCTATTAACAATGACAATAAAAAATAGGCAGCCAAGCTTCTTTAGTAAGCTAAAGTTTCACACCAGTAATAGAGTTCGATCTGATATACATATGTACCAAGTGCTCCTTAAAAAAAATATGCACCCATAGGCTAAGAAGTAACACAAACGAATAAAATTATTCTTTACTAATTTTATGGGAAAATTCTTATTGATTTTATTAATAAATTTTTTTTAATCATAGAGCAAATCTGCTTGATTGCATCATTTAAAGAGAAGTACTTCTCAAATTCATGAAATTCCTACTTGCACTCATTCAAAAGTTCTTCTTCTTAATGCTATGAGATGTCTTCTTGCATTCATTTTTAATGCACATTTTCAAACAGAGTAGTGTCGATAAGTCCAGCACCGTACCCAAGCAGATAGATGTGTACACTATCATCCAGCAGGCACCGGGTTCGCGGACAGGTCAGCACAGACCTGTTTTTTGTTTAAATTTCTGCTTTCATAGAGAACTCCTTGTTGATTTTATTGAAAAGATTAGCTCACTAAAAATAAGAATGACTATTTCTTGAAAAAAAAAACATGGAGATATCCTCTCATTTTTGTTCTAGTTTATTCGATGATTTTCGCTCTGTGTAGCCATCTTCCAATGAATAAAAGTAATAATTCTTTCGATTTGATTCCCTAATTATCTCAGTGGTGGGAAAAGTGCTGAATCCAATTCTTAAATCTTTAAATTATCAATGGGAAAGGTAGGGAAATTAGGAAAATAATTAACTCTCATTTAAATATATGTATGTATGTATTTGTTTTGGTTTTAAACTAATATGCTGACTTTTACTCATACATGTACATACATATGTACATACCCGCATATGTATATGCATACATTTATGTACAAATTTTTTAACACAATATACATACATACATATATCTTAGTTGCGCTACAACTGTAAAAACCAGTCACCGCAAAGAGCAAAGGTAACAACTGCCGGTCAGGGTAATACTTTGCTTAAGTCATAAAAGTCAAAAGCCAGCTACTAAAATAGAAATACGTATAATTATTTATAAGTTTATATGTATGTATGTATGTATAAAAAACTTTTAAGCCTTTTACTTACATTAGTGTGAAAATTTTCAATGACTAAAAGCCAGGCATTCAAGCACTGAAGCACATTTGGCATATTAATCTTTTCTTCACCAGCATTCTTCCAACATACTCAATACATACATAAATACATACATATATTTATTTATTAATAACAGCATATTTACGATGTTTTCATCTAAGTATTTTTTTATGTTTTCTATGCAAATCTATGCGCTTTAGTTATTCCATTAATGCGCTTTAGTTATTCCATTAATGCGCTAGACGCCCTTTCCTATTCGGTTTTTTCTTGTTCGTCATATTTTATTTTTTTCTACATAATTCTCTTCCTAGGTAGATAAATGTTTACGGCAAGAAATATCCACATAAGTGAAAGTTTCTCAGGCACATTTCGCTTTTATGATTACATATTTGTTCGGCCAGCTGTTGGATTATTTGTTAAGATAGACATTAATTTCAGCCTAAATGCATATATATATACATACATATTATCTGTATACATACTCGTATATATGTAGATTTGTATGTGTTAGCACATGCATCTGTATATGGGGCGTTTCATACCTAAACGGACGGATTCACACTTCATGTGTTTCAAAATTTTAGGGTTGATGCATAAACATATTTAATAAATAAATATGAAATTTCAGCTTGATCAATACATTTTTAAAAACTTTACAGCACAAAAATAAAAACAAATCAATTTAATAGTTTTCCAAATATATCGAGAACGGTGCGTGAAAAAAAATTTGAAAAAACACACATACACACACCAAATTTCTCTATGAAAATAAATATTTTTAAAACTTTTTTTTATAATTTTTCACATACAAATTTATTGGTAAAAAAATTAGCATTTGAAAACATGCCATCAACATCTCAAAAAAAAAAAATTTAAAAAAAACACAATGGTAGCTCTGAGTATTTTGCAATATTTATGTATAGTATTATGAGTGCACTCTGCAATAAATTGAGTTATGAATTTTTTTTACACCAAAGTTGAGTAAAATGAATCCATTACAAATTTACAAATTTAAAAAAATTTTTTTTTTAGAATTTTTTTGAGTGTGCAGTTTTGTAGCGCACTAAATTTTACAATTAAATTACAAAGTACAAGCTTTAAGCGATTGTACAACTGGCGTTATTTTTTTTTTCTTTGAAAACGATTCTGCAACGTTTCTTCCATAAGAAAAAAGTGCAAAAAGCCGTCAGTATAAAAATATTAAAAGTCAACACAATTTTGCAGTAGGTTAAAACTTGCACTTTATTGTACTAAAACTTAATGGGCTATAAGACTGCGTACTCAAAAAAATTCTGAAATTTGTAAATTTATAATGTACTAATTTTACTCAACTTCCGTGTAAAAAAAAAAATCATGGCTCAAATTATTGTAGAGTGCACCCCATAATACTACAAATGGGCTACAGGAATGCATACTCCAGAAAATTCTAAAATGAATTTAAAAAATTTGTAAATTTCTAATGTAAAATTAGTACTACTAGAATTAGTCAACTAAATATTGCGCAATTTTCAGAGCTACCATTTGAGATGGCATATTTTCAAAAACTATTTTTTTATCAAAAAATTTTTATGTGAAGTTTTTCAAGAAAAAAAATTTTTAATATTTCTTTTCATAGAGAATTTTTATGTTTTTATTGGTGTAATTTTTTTTTTTTTTCATTTTTTCCTCGCCCCGTTCTCGAGATATTTGGGAAACTATTAAATCGATTTGTTTTTATTTTTGTGCTGTAGTGTTTTTAAAAATGAAATGCGAAATGAGGTTCAAGCTTTTTGCTGATTTTTCGGATTTTTTCCGTGTATTTTCATCTTTTATTATTTTATAACATTTCTGTGACATTCAGCATTGTATTCAAACCTTAACTTTGCCTAAAGAAATCATCGGTTATTTTCTGCTACAAAAATTTTTTCCTTTTATCTTTACATTAAAAAATTTAATTACATAAGTAAAATTAATTTCCCTTTATTAGTATTTATTATAAAATTTTTAACCGGTACATTCGCTCATTTCAAATTCACTCGCACATAGTAATATATGTATGTACACAACACCCTACACGAAATTTTAAATCTTCTACATTTGAAATGAACTTCTCTGGCCTATTGCGTTAACTAATTTAAATTATATTTATTTACAAAAAAAATTGTCCTAACCATTTATTCAATATAAATTTCTATCCCTTCCGACTCCTTTCCTCTACCGCCTCTCTCTAAGCTCGTGGCCATATTTCACCTTTGCGTGGACTAAGTGGTCTTAGCCCCCGCGCTGTGCTGCTTCGTTACAAACTGCATAGACTCGATCTGCTTGCGCAGCTTCTCTTTGAAAATGATTTCTCGATTTATGACTTGTAAGTCGTTCGTACTACATTGCTGTATGTGCTGTATGCTGTCCGAGATGAGTCGCGTCGTCAAATTTACTTTCGATTTTCTCAAAAGCAATGGCTTTTGCGTTGAACGTCGCAATTCCTCCAAATGCATAAATAGTTGGTAAGTGATTGAGATGTTGTTGCTGGCGTTGTTGTGACGTTTACTATCCATGACCAAGATTGATTGCGCTTTGAACGTTTATGGTGGTAGACAATAGTTAAAGTATTGATTCTCTTTTTTTTCTGCCTTTTGCAGTTGATACTTGGCTAAGAATGTTGTGTGTGAGTGAGTGGATAGCGAATTTATAGTTTCTTTGGTTGTGAGGTGAAAAAAAATAAATTTAATTAAGCTGAGGGCTCAGGCATCTAAAGGACTCGTTAGCGATGATTTAAGGTTACGTTCGAGGTGATTTACAATACAGGTGATATATGTTTATAAACAAAGGTATTTAAAAATAAAATACATAAGACAGGTAAGCAGAGGCGCTAAAAAAATGCGGTTAGAGTTGTTTACTAGCTTTGCGCCTTAATTGAAGTTTCATGCGTATACACACAGAAATATATCTAGGTATAGTAGTTTACGCATGTTTTTAATAAACACTCAAGAATCCGACGATATCGCCTACAGTGGTTATAGCGCCATCAATGCAAGATTTACTAGCAAAAACTTCTAAATGCTAGAAATATTTTTAATGACCTATATCTTTTACTTTAATTAGCTTGGAAGTTATTACTAAAGCTTTGCTGTGACAAGGTTCGTTGTTTAAAGCATACCTAATAAAAATGGCAGCATTTCATACAAAGCGGCAAATTTTTTTAAATTTTTATGTGGAACAACATTTTTCTATTCTTCTACCTGCTAAATGCATTTAAGGAAATAAATCTTCTAACTGCAATTTTTCGATGAAAAGATTGATTACACAATGCAACGGCGTTTTTGGGGGCGAAAGAACTCCAACTCAGAATGAAAAATTAAGACCCATAAAGTAAAACCTCTAAATTTTGTAGCATCCTCAGGTCAAACTTCTTTTGCTTAGTTAAATTAAATTTGAAATTTTTTAGCTGAGTGTTTTTAGGATAATTGAAAAAGGGTTAAAAGTCATATCATAGCGAAATATGTAGTACGGCTAGATATAGTAAAAATTTATGAGGACTAGTTTTGTAGAACACTTTAACCCATTATCTCTCTCATGAAAAGGTCGTTCTGTCCCCTTCTTTGAAAAGTGTCAATTAAATGACATTCGGGTGGTCGCTCAAGGGTTAAACTGTTTTAGAAAATTATTTGCCGGAAGTTTCACCAGGGATACTCGCGGACAAAATCTTTATACAAACAAGCAATTTTTAAGCAAAAAACCAAATCGACTTCAATTCTAATATAAAAATTTAAGAGTACCGTTAATTTTTTCATGATTTAAATAGGATCTTAACCATATTAGTATGGGACCACCTCTGAGACACTACCTTTCCGATACAAAAAGAATTTTCGACGATTGACGTGGTGAAAAGGTATGCGGTAACATATGTACATAAAAAAAAATAAAAATAAATAAAAAAATAGAAAAATAAAATATTCCGACGAATTGATAACCTTTTTTTGAAGTCGATTAACAACATGAGAGTTCACAGAAAAAATAAATAAAAATTTACTTTCTTTTGGCAGCATTTACATTGCGAATGAACACAATTGGTACACAATTTTTGTGTCCCCCAAAAAAAAAAGAAACAATTTTTTCTGTACAGTACAATCCTAGGGGGTGAGAGGATTAAAATTCCGGCTTTAGTTGTTTTGAGCACCCTAGCGTACAGGCTCAATATTCAAATATTTATAAAACTGTGTTTTGCCATTAGTCGGAAAAAATAAATCAAAAGAAAAAAATTTTAGAGTATTGCCGAGGGCGGGATCTATCCCATATACTCCTGGCTACGCCGCTGGAGTAATCTCCTTAGACGCGATGGCCTATTTCGAGCTTACTAACCACAGTAAAGTACGGTATTTGTCGGTTTCCCTTTGCAAACTAAGTATGATATAGGGGAGTTGAAAGCCCTCAATTTCAGTGTGGATTTCTGTTATAGCCAGAGACATAACTATTGTAAGAGAAAAGCATAAAGTTCAATCAATAATCATTATATTAAGATAGGTATTTTTCGCGTCATTTATAATTATTATTCAAAGACGTACATTATAAAAGTCCTTTCATACTAATATTCATTGAGATAAATATTTTTAAGTCTTCAAAGACTTTTATTTTAAGACTTATATTATAAAAGTCTTTTCATGATAATTACTAGCACAAAAAAATTGGTAAGTCTTAAAAGACGGGACTTGTTCAGGAGCATTTCAGGATTAGTTGGGGCCCAGTTCGGGGCAAGGTGGGGACCAGTTGGGGAGTAGTTTGGGACCCGTTGGGGCTTGGTTTGGGTCCCATTCGGGACTATATACAACATTTTTTCACATTCATAATTACTATCAAACGACTTCTATAATATAAGTCTCAAAATAAAAGTCTTTGAAGATTTAAAAATACTAGTGTTCGCCCAGCGGTTGAAATTCAACCGATAAAATTAAGGATAGTTTATGTAAGTTGAATGAGCTAAAATAACATTAGTTGGAATGGGTTAAGTGGAGGGGAGTTTAGCTTAGTACTTGGCATAACATAACATAACCATAACATAAGAATAAATAACATAACATATGAAGCATAACACACCACAATATAACATCGCACACTCTTCAGTTGTATTTCCTTTTTATCCCTTTTTTCACCTCTATCTAAATCTTATTTATTTTGGTTCATTTTATGCCAAATGATGTTGCCTTTGATGCCACATCAAGTGATATCATATCATGTGGTGAAATTGGGTGTGGTGAGCTGCGGTGTGGTGGAATTGGGTGTAGGAGTTACGGTGTGGTGAATTTAGGTGTGGTGGATTCAGGTGTGGTGAGTTAAGTTATGGTGAAAAAGTTGAGGTGTGGTGAATTAAGGTGTGGTGAATTTTGGTGTGGTGAGTTGAGGTGAGTTAAGGTGTGGTGAGAAAGTTGAGGTGTGGTGAATTAAGGGTGGTGGATTTAGGTGTGGTGGATTTAGGTGCGGGGGTTAAGGTGTGGCGAGTTGAGGTGTGGTGAATTTAGGTGTGGGGAGTTAAAGTGTGGTGAATTAATGTGTGGTGAGCTCAGGTGGAGTAAGTTTTTAAGTTAAGATGAGTTAAAGTTAAGGGGTTATGATCTTTATCCTTATCTTCATCTTCATCTTCATCTTCATCTTCATCTTCATCTTCATCTCAACTCACCACACGTTAACCCCC
>NW_023458565.1:24873821-24874518 GCF_013731165.1 Rhagoletis pomonella
CATCTTCATCTTCATCTTCATCTTCATCTTCATCTTCATCTTCATATCCACCTTCGTTTGTATTTAGGTTTCTTTACTTTTATTCTAATCTTTGCCTTTATCCCTTTCTTCTTCAACATATTCAACTTTACCTTCTTCCTTGCATGAATCTTAATCTTCGTAAATCTGATTTCTAAACTGCTGCTTAGCAGATTTCTTTAATTCAGTATCAATATTAAAGCAATGTCATTGATGCCACATAAAGTGATATCATGTCATGTGGGGAAATTGGGTGTGGTGGTTTGCGATGTGGTGGAATTGGGTGTGGGAGTTACGGCGCTGTGAATTCAGGTGTGGTGGGCTTAAGAGGTGCGGTGAGTTTAGGTGTGGTGAATTTATCTGTGGTGAGTTGAGGTGTGGTGAATTTAGGTGTGGGGAGTTAAGATGTGGTGAGTTGAGGTGTGGTGAGAAAGTTGAGGTGTGGTGAATTACGGTGTGGTGGATTTAGGTGTGGGGGTTAACGTGTGGTGAGTTGAGGTGTGGTGAATTAAGGTGTGGTGAAATTAGGTGTGTGGAGTTAAGGTGTGGTGAGTTGAGGTGTGGTGAGTTAAGGTGTGGTGAGAGAGTTGAAGTGTGGTGAATTACGGTGTGGGGGTTAAGTTGTGGTGTGTTTCATCTTCATCTTCATCTTCATCTTCATCTTCATCTTCATCTTCAT
>NW_023458565.1:24874528-24874638 GCF_013731165.1 Rhagoletis pomonella
TTCATCTTCATCTTCATCTTCATCTTCATCTTCATCTTCATCTTCATCTTCATCTTCATCTTCATCTTCATCTTCATCTTCATCTTCATCTTCATCTTCATCTTCATCTT